>NW_004798283.1:166735-168820 GCF_000002075.1 Aplysia californica | reverse complement strand
AGAGAGAGAGAGAGAGAGAGAGAGAGAGAGAGAGAGAGAGAGAGAGAGAGAAATTATTTACTGAATAAACGTAATAAACGTATCTAGATCTAAATCTAGATCTAGATTTTGTTGTGCACCCAGCCAAGCGTATGCAGTTCGGTCTAGATTTAGATTCTAGATCTAGTTCTAGATCTAGTAGTGGCCTGGTGGGCGACTCTTGACTACTTGCCTGTGATTTGTCGGAACACACTAGGCCTGTCATGCAACTTGATTCATACATGGGGACTGGACGAGAAGGCCAGATAGTGTGGCCTTCTCGGAACAGGATCTAGTCGATTCCAGGGGGCGGCCATTTTGGCCAAATGGTAACGAAAGGCTCATGCTCTTTTAAAACCAATCACAATCCAACATTTTGGGGGTCCATCTAGACACCATGACTACGTGGACCCCAATCGGGGAGTACGTAGACACTTCCTTTCTTTTTTTTAATGTTGCTTTATAATGATAGACAGATAGCAATTGTATAGCGGGAATCCCCTCTTAATAGAAAGCTATATAGTGCTTTATTGACTATCTTTTAATCCAGGCATGGCCTAAGAGCATTCTGTTGGTGGTTGGTGGGTGCTCTGGTGGGGTCTGCTCATTCTTTCCTATCAAACACCTGTCGTCCTGATCTCTCCTCTTTCTTTTTTTGTGTTTGTTACTCTCTTGTAACACCTCTAATTTTCTGCACTTATATGAACTGATTGTGCAGAAAGTGCCGTTAAAATCTTTCTAAAACTAAATTAATTGCATTCTAAAAAAAACTCTCAACTTCCTTGGAAGCCAGCCTGAGGCTCGAACCCCGAAACCCTCATCCTCACGATTACGAGTCGAGTCCGGTATCCTATCCACTTATAATATATAGACTATCGACGCCACGTAATATTCATTCTTTTCTTGGTCCAATAATTATTTATCTTTTTTAAAATGTTTATTATTTAATTTTGTTCTCTTTTATTTCAGGTTACTGGAGTTATGGAGTAAGCTCAGTCAGACGTTATCAGATAGCTCCCACGTCCACCCCACCGACGTGAATGCCAGGACACAACGTCATCAACCTGTGGCTGTGACGCACATACGTTTCTTATGTTACACAAGAAATGCCAAGAAGATTGATCTGGCTCTGTGACCTTAGAATATGATGCAGAACAGGTTTGCATGACGCTCATTTTGAGCGAGAAGAATAGATACCAATCTTCTTCTTTTTTTTTTCTCCACGACATAGGTATAAATCATTGTCCCGCAAATTTCTTGAATATGCAATCGTGAACATGATTGAGTTTGAAAAACGTCAGATTTTCTGGAATGAATAAGTGTATGTTACTAATTATGGACATTAAAGGAGACACGTGAAATTGTGACAGTGATGAATCCGCCGAAATAGAAATTGCTTTCAGTGATAGAAAATAACTCACAGAAATGTTGATTTTTTTTTTCTCATGAACTGTAGATGTAACAAACGAAGCAGTAACAAAGGATACTGAGCATATTCCCCTTTGAATCAACAACAGTACCAGTTTGTTTTTAAACTGTAACAATACACACACAAAAGCCGAGGATGGTACGTGTGTGGACTCTATAAAACTGTGGTAACAGGAGTAGCAACAGCAACAACAGTAACAACAGCAACAACAGCAACAACAGCAACAACAGCAACAACAGCAACAACAGCAACAACAACAACAACAACAACAACAAGAGTAGCGACAACAGCAACACCAACAACATAAACAAGGCGACACGCAAAACGTGCGGAAATATTCCTTCAGATCTGTGTCAAGAGTGTGGTGCTGGTACAAGTATTTGGATTTCCCCGACCTTGACATCAATTCTGGACTGGCCTAAAAAGACCAGCGTGGTCTTAACTCGCTGGATACATTCACAGAGCTGACCTCGTAAAAAACCAACACGCCTGACTTCTAATTCAATTTCTGAGGAGCAGAGCCACTTGCCTCTGACACAGTTAGAAAACGAGGGGATAAATTCGCCCTTGGCCTGAACTAACAACTTGTTGCTCCTGGGAAGATTATCTCGACCTAGATCTAGTTATTGTTCTTCCCC
>NW_004798283.1:164333-165486 GCF_000002075.1 Aplysia californica | reverse complement strand
CTGCTTCAAGAAGCACAAATAAGAAAAAGTGGAGTTGTTTGGGTCTGTGATTTAAAACAAAAACATAGCATAACTTTGGTATTCATACAGGTATATTTTCTTTTTTTTTTATTTTTTTTTCTGAATCTTACAAAGGACGGCAAATGCATGTAGTTGTAGTTTATGAAACATTCAAGTTTATGTTTCCGATTTGTGAAAAATGGTTTCGAGACATTTCGAAATATCGCCTTTGATCGAGAGCTGATAGGATTTAAATATGTTTGCACAAAGTCCTTAAAGAGTTAAGAATCTAGAAGCGTGATCCTCACATTATCTGATTTCTGACTGGAAGAGAAATAAAAAAGGATGAATAATAAGGTGGAAAAGGGTATGGGGTTGGGGAAGTTGTGGGGAAAATGAAGAGCTGGGAAATCGAGAGGTCATTACCCTGAAGTGCACCAACATATGTGAGGCAGCGTGGTGGAATCAGGCTCTCGTCAAAATAATCAAAGTGAAGAAACTTCCATTTTTCCGCAGGTTTGTAAAATTTTTTCGAATATTTGTTTTTTTGGCTTAACTCCTTTCATGCCCATTAAAGAACTCGATTCTGGGAGGATTTTTCTGAATAATGTTGATTAAAGGCACAAGAATGGAAATTTTCAATTACCACGGACTCTTAAGCTAAGGAAATAACTAATCTTTGGCGGTCATTTTCTCACTAATTTTACTTCTGAAAACAGGTGACCCCCACCTCCTTCTTTCGCAAATATCTCGACTTGTATTCAAGATAAATGGATATTTTTAAAATCCAAAAAAAGACAAGTGAACAAGTTTTAAGATGATACAAATAACTCTACATGCCACAAAATTGACGAGAGCCTGATTCCACCACGCTGCCTCACATAATATTTTCGTGTCCTAATTCGTTCTAACGATACCTGATAATAATACTAATGCTTTTTACCCTCTCAGATAACCGTCAGGTACATAAAGACGAGAGAAGTCAACACCACACTTGTCTGTCCCTAGTCCCTAGCCACCTTCTCTTATTTTGACATTAATTAATACATTTGATGGTAATAAACTACATGTATTATAGTGCTTTTTCACGATCGAAATGTTCAATGAATGTCGACAACGTAGTTCCATTATTGACCCTTTCATCTCCTCTCTT
>NW_004798283.1:159285-160949 GCF_000002075.1 Aplysia californica | reverse complement strand
GGCAGGAACGGTTTGAATTAATTGCCGCAAAGTTGTGAAAATTATTGGCCGTACAATCGCGTCATGTGTTAAGGATTCGGGAAACAAAAATCCGATAGCTCGCCTACGAGAAGCATTTTGCTGAAAATATTATTATCTCCCCCTTTTTATTCTCCGATTTTGTTGGGTGATTCTTCCTGCTTCTCCTGTGCCCTATTTCATTCTTCTACTCCCGCGACATTCCATAATCTTCAAAATACGGGGTGTCGTATTAAATAGAATATCCACGTAAAGGTCAATAACTCGGCCATTCTATATGTGTCTCGACGTGGTGGAATCTGGCGCTTGTCAATTTTTGGGGATATTATGGGGTTATTTGTATCATCTTAAAGTCTGTTAGTTTGCCTTCCTTGTTGTGAAAAATTATCCATCTATGTTGAAAAGAAGTCCAAATATTTGCGAGTGAAAAAGGTTATGATCGCCTGGTTTCAGGGGTAAAATTAGCGATAAAATGGCCGCTAAAGTTTGGTGACATCCATAGCCTGAGTGTCCTCAAAAACATAAAACTTACAATTTTTGTGCCTGTAATCGATGGTTTTCAGGAAACTCCACACCGAAAAATGTATTTTCAAATGGACAAAAAAGGTGTTGAGCCAATAAAGAATACTAGAAAAAAATTGCCAATCGGCCAAACAATGCCGATTTCTTTGATTTCATTGTTTTGATGAGCGCCTGTATCCACCACGATGCCTCACATATACATTTCAACATAACCTCGAACAAATGAAAGATGAACCATGGGGACGTTAGTTTGGTAAATATGAAGAAAATCAATTACGTGTTTGAGGGGGAAAATCAAACAAACGAAAGAACAATACTTAATAATAACTCCGGACACAGTGAATGATCTACTATCTTAGCCCCTTCAGTCTATCTTTTGATAGTTCTACTAAAGCTGGGATCTTGATACAGGCCAAAACTATGTTGTTGCTATCGACCCAGAGGCCAAAACCATAAAACAACTATTATAATTACCTTCATTTCTAATAATAAGAAGAAGAATGATAGATTGCATTTATATAGCGCTCTATCCCATATTAGTATAAGCTCTGAGCGCCTTACACCAATCACATAATCTTTCACACAAGAAAACATATTTTATAGAAACAAGAAAAACCAGTTTAACCACAGGAAAAGAACTTCCATAACTATACACTATAATCGACACGTTTTAGATTATTTAAATCCTGCTTCTAAGGGCCATCCCAGGCTGAGAGGGATAAAACATTCCAGCAGAAAGGCATAGATGTTCGGTAATAGAAGTTTTCTCTCCCCTCCCCCACCCCCTCATAAATCGAACTCGGGTCTTTTTGTGGGCTACAGCGAAACGTCTAAATACTGCTTTTTCTTTCCTCATCCTTACTGTCGTCATTGTTCCTCTACTTCTTTGGTATGTTTGTCACTCTCTTGTGAACTGCTATTTCCGGGGTGCCTTGATAGTCGAAGCAGACTTTGTGCTGTTGAGGCTAGAGAGGTGAGCAGAGTAAGCCTGATTCGTCGTTTGGACTTCTCTGTTGATATCCACCCCTTAAGGCTCACATGACCTCATTCAGTTGCAAGCACCGTAAAACCTCTACTGAAACAATAAACGCCTAACCGCTTCACCACTGATGACGTCAGTCATT
>NW_004798283.1:157487-158383 GCF_000002075.1 Aplysia californica | reverse complement strand
GCAAGGTTTTAAACTTTAAGGACGACGTATTCGAAACATCATTATATCCGATCAGCAGCAAACATAATAATATAATATTATTTATATCATGGCAGTGATGCTGGACATTTTTTAAAAGTCAAAATTACGAATATACAGGTAGCTCTTATTGTGCCCGACATTGCCTCTCTTTCTAAGTTTCACATTTTAAAAAAAACAACAACAACAAAACAACTGTAAAAATTATGTTTAAAGAAACACGAAGTTACGGCTACTCCGTGCTTTTGAAGTGCTCCAAAGAAGCACGTAGTTTGCAAACTGTTGTCTCAAGGTTGGGATGAGAAACCCCACTGCGTTAAGATTGCGCTTCATTGGTTCAGGAAAATACAAGGTAAAACGTAACAAGACAAGACAAAACAAAAAGAATCTCAACAACAATAACAACAACAACAACAACAACAACAACAACAACAACAACAACAACAGCAGCAGCGGTATCAAAATCAACGTCAACAACAGCAAGAACAACAACAGCAACAGCAGCAGCAGCAAAATCAACATCAGCAACAGCAAGAACAACAACAGCAACAGCAGCAGCAGCAAAATCAACATCAGCAACAACATCAACAACAACAACAACAAAACAACAACAACGACGACAAAACAAAAACTAAAAGAAAATTAATACAACCCAAAAATATATTAAGGCCTGCTAAATACTTCTCTGACTTCGGACGCCTTTGTCGGTATTCTAGGGTATAGGTTGCTGAGAGAGGAAAACAGGCTGTCACAATATTGTATTCAGCTCTCGGGGGGTGTTATTTAAAATAATAATTTTTGAAAAAAATAGATTTTGTAAGGACTGTGTTCTCAAAGTTTTCTGGGGCTTTTGAAAGAGGGGATTAAGGGGGGGGGGT
>NW_004798283.1:153872-155709 GCF_000002075.1 Aplysia californica | reverse complement strand
CCTCCCCCCCAAAAAAAACAAAAAACAAAACAAAAACACAAACAAAAAAAACCCCAGAGATATCCCTCAAAATACTCTCGTCTCGTATGTGGCAGACGAAAACCATTTCAAATTATTTTTGTGGTGAGCGTTTTAAAAAAGTAGTACCGGCTCACAAAAAACCACATTAAAAACACCGAAAAACCCGTCTAGCAGACCAGACTACGCCCTTTGGGTCTTGACGCTCGGACGCACCTGGGTACACCTGGCCCTGAGTTCCCGCCAATAGTTCCCGCGGTCGGTACTCTTTCCAGGGGCCTCATTTTCCGCGCGATTAGACAAAGTCCCAGGGGGGCAGGTCTTAACAATATTAACGTGCAGGTAGCGGAAGAGTAAGTCCTTTGTGAACAATAAGCGAATCACTGACGTCTGTCTGGAGGTGATTATAGTTTTTCAAATTATAACGCGCAAAGGAGACCAGTTCGCTAACTTAGAATTACAAAGTTCTATCTGATCTGAAATTTTTGACCATTTTGAGTTACAAAGACCGTGAGGTCAGAAACTAAATTATGATCTATCTACTCAATAAAAATTGTAAGATTATTCGGAGTCGTTTTCAAGATATTCATTGAATCGAATTCGAAAAAGTTGTACATGTTGTGAAATACAACCTTTTTACGTTCTATTCCTCTCTATCTTAGAGAACTACAAATTTTATCTGACATTTCTGGCCGTTTTGAGTTACCATTATATCAGAAATCAAAAGCTCTATCTGCTCGATCAAAATCGAAAAGCTTGTTCGGGGCCATTATCCAGATATTTTAGTGATTGCTTTCGAAAAAGCTTGACGTGTTGTGAAAGATAAATAAATGTTTGACGTCAAATTTCTCATAAACTAGAAACTGATCAGACACAGCTTTGTTATTCTTGGGTAGTGACGAGTCAACAGCTTAATCCGGGACTATTTGAACAGATGATTAGTACTAGTGCACTACTATCATTCACACAATACTGGTTCATCTTCTTGTTCTTCTTCTTCTTCAGGTGTCAGGTCTGGAGCAGACGTTGACGATCACGGCACCCCACTCCTTCTTGTTGTCTGTCTTCCTGATCTTTCTCTCATTGTGTTTTTTGTTGCCAAGTTTTTCAGGCCATAATCTGAGCATGTTTTTCTGTCTGGCTTAACTCTCCTTTTCCTCTATCTTTGCTCACAGCAGCAGTTTCTCTGTACTAGTACGCGTCGGTGGCCTAGTGGTCAGTCTCTCGGACTCGCAACCGTAAGGTCGTGGGTTCGAATCCCGTCAGGGGCCCGACGTTGTGTCCTTGGGAAAGACACTTTACATGAATTTCCCTCACTTCACCCCAGTGGGAATGGGTACCCGGTTATAGACAGCGAAAGATCTTGTCAGTTTGTTAGTGTTTGAGGGCTTAATCAGCTGCTTGCACTGTATGCTTCCCGGGAAGCTGAGAATGTTTCGGAGTGTTCTGTGGTCTGCTGGGGTAATAATATAGTGTAAAACGCATAGAGCCTGCTGTTGAGCCGGGATATGCGCTATACATTATTATTATTATGATCATCACTAATTGTTTTAATGAAATGTTGTCGTATGTGATAAACGAAGCAACACATTATTTTTAGAATGTGTTGTGTTAGGATCCAAACCCTGTGAGCAATCAGCACCTCCGAGAGTCTTATTAACAAAGAGCTATGTGTCTCCGAGTGAATCTTTTAGTTAAGTCTTAATGAGAATTTTACGGCACTTGCAACATAGAAAAATGCTGAAGATAAACGATGTTACTATGAAAAATCACTCAAAGAATAGAAGGCATAAACGTGCTAAAGATTAGAGGTATTGCT
>NW_004798283.1:152352-153466 GCF_000002075.1 Aplysia californica | reverse complement strand
CCCCAGACACCCACACCCACACTCACCCCGACTCGCTTACGTCATTCAACGGGTGGAAACCATGCAGTGAAATATCCCATGCTGTTGTTTCAGAAATTCCGGGTCCAGATCTGCAGGATTTCTGAGAACGTGAGTGGGTGGGTGAGCATTTTTGCCCGGCATTCTGAAGATTTTGTAAGCGTACACACAAAGCAAATAGATCACATTTTTTGGCCTGACTCTCTTTCCTACGTGTAAACACAGACGGGCCTTAAGTTTCGCTGTCTCTGTTGTTATCTTGTCAACCCTATTACTTTCCTCGTATTCTGCATGTTCTTATATATATATATACCGTCTCCCCTCCCCCTCCTCTCTCTCCCCTCTTTCTCTCTCTCCTTTTTTCTCTCTATTTCTTACCCCTCCCCCCTCTTGTCTCTTCCTCTTTCTCTCTTTCTCTATCTCAATCACTCTCTCTCTCTCTCTCTCTCTTTTCTTTCTTTCTTCTTTTCTTTCTTTCTTCCCTTTTTTCTTTGTTTATTTCTCACTTTCTTTCTCGCTCTCTCTTTTTTTTTCCTCTCTCCCTCTTTCTTTCTCTTCCCACTCTTTCTCTTTTTCTCGCCATTTCTCTCTCTCTCTCTCTCTCTCTCTCTCTATCTATCTATCTATCTATCTATCTATCTATCTATCTATCCATCTATCTATCTATCGTCTCCCACATTGTTTAAAAAACAAACTCACCCACACAAACATACACACCGACAGACACACAACAACGTAGACAATCTGAGATGGGACAGAAGGCAGGTTGTTAGTTCCCACTCAATGCGTCGTTTGGCAAAGGCAAGGTGTGGGAGGGGGGGGGGTAGGGAGATGGGGGATGGGGGGAGGAGGGTCTGTTGTTTGTGGAAGGTAATGGAACTGGTGCATTCTAATTTAAGGGACAGCCAAGAGAACAGAAGGGGGAGAGAAAATGCGATGGAGAGATAAAGGAATAGGTGGGAAGAAGGGGGAGAGGGATAGGGGGATTGATGGACAGAGAAAGGGAAAGAGAGAGACAGAGAGGAGAGAGAGAGAGAGAGACAGAGAGGAGAGAGAGAGAGACACACAGAGAGAGAGAGAGAGAAAGAGAGAGACA
>NW_004798283.1:149711-150886 GCF_000002075.1 Aplysia californica | reverse complement strand
TGAGGGTGAGCTAAGTCTGTCAAGTTGCTCCCCGTCACTCACACACCACCCCACCAACCCACCCCACCACCCCGCCCCCATCTGAGTCCCTGAGTGTCTTGCACTAACTACATCAGGCCGTGGTCGCGTTTCGTTTGTGTCTCCGAGTTTTATCGGGTCTTCCCGAGACAAGACAGAGAGGGAGAGGGGAGGGCGGGTGAGAGAGAGGGACGGATGCACAGACAAACGCAAAGAGGTAGATAGATAGATAGGTAGGTAGATAGATAGATAGATAGATAGATAGACAGATAGATAGATAGATAGATAGATAGATAGCATTTGTATATCGCAAATCCCCGCTCATCAGCAAACTCTATGCGCTTCACAATCTATACTATTACCCCAGCTGATCTGAGAGCATTCTGGAACAAACTCAACTTCCTGGGAAGTATGCAGTTCAAGCAGCCATTTATAGGCGCTAAAACACAAACAAACTGAGATAGATATATCGAAAGGAAGACAGACAGACAGACAGACAGACAGACAGACAGACAGACATTGCCTTGCTCTACTGCTGATCGGACAAATCTCTACCCTCGGATTACACTCTTCTATCTGCTCAGTACCCAGATTCTAGATCTGTTTTTTGAGACATTTTGACAAAGCTAAAACTTGTGAGTTTCCCATCATGTCGAGCTTTTTCGAAGGTAAAATAATTCTTTGAATATTTCTCAACGACTCCGAATATTTGTTCACGACTTTGATAGAGCATAATATAGAATATATAGATATATAATATATAGATTTGGTTTCTGGTCTCACCGTCTTCTTAGTAACTCAAAACGAACGCCCAGAAATATCACCAGATAGAACTTTGTAATTCTGTGATAGTGATGTCTGACCGCCGCTGCGTCCGAGGGGAGTTAACTGTTGGTGACACTGGCACATGTCTCTGTCAGTTCGTCGTCTGGAGCCAGGGGCTGGGGGTTGAAGGGGGGCGGGGGTGCTGCTCAAAGACTGTGCCAGTCTGCCTGTAGGGGATGTGGTAGTTATGGCCCTTAGTTCTTGATGCGTCCTTCCTCATAGTTGTGGCAGGAGGCAGAGGGTCAAGAATGAGACATGGAGAATGGGGTTGGGGGTGAGGAGTGTTGTAATTGGGGTAGGGGGGTTAGGAGGTAGGGGTAGGTTGGGGTTTT
>NW_004798283.1:147908-149405 GCF_000002075.1 Aplysia californica | reverse complement strand
AGAGAGAGCCTGTGTGTGTGTGTGTGTGTGTGTTTGTGTGTGTGTGTTCTTGCTTACTCTACTTACCCCTTAATTCAGATGGTCATTGGGGCACCAAGGATGATCAGGCAATCACTTTACTCCATCCTTCTCTATTTTCTGCCTTTCGGAGGGCCTCACCCAACTTCAAACGTGTCCATTCCGTCACGTTGTCTTCCCATCCCTATTTCTGTCTGCTCCTTCTTCTCCTTCCTTGCACAGTGTCCTTTATACCTGATTTTATTCTTCACTTCCTCATTTGTAACATGAGCTGTGTAGGAGATGCCCAAAAGTCTTCGAAAATATCTCATTTGTGTGGCGCGTATCTTTCTCCCTCACTCTGCTGTAAGAATGCGTGATTCACAATTCTGTGTTCCAGTTCACTCCTTGATGTTGTCTCTCCATCGTTTCCTCCTGTCTGCCTCTTCGTCTCCCTCCTTGTGTTATTCCTTGTTGAATAGTCTTGGCTAGATGGTCGTGTGATCTTCTCTTACCACACGTAATATGATATTTAAGGTAGCGTGGTGGAATCAGGCGCTTGTCCAAATAATAAAACTTTTATTTTTTGGTTCAGCACCTTTTATATCTATTGAAGAACACATTTCTGTGAAGATTTCAATGAAACAAAAGTTGATAAAAGGGATACAAAATGTAAATTATTTGTTCCCAAGGTCTCTCAAGCTATGTAAGACACCAGACTTTGATTTTCTCGCTTATTGTACCTCTGAATTCAGGCAACCCTCACCTCCTTCAATGGCAAATATCTCCACTTCTATTCAAGAAAGATGGGTGTTTTTTATCACAAGCAAGGCAAAAGAATATTCTTTGTAATAATACCAACAAATCCATTTCCCCAAAATTGACGAGCGCCTGATTTCACCATGATGCAGCACACATTATAACACGCATGTCTGTCCAAAACTGTGGGGCGTTTGTAAATTTGCTCAGACGTGATACCATAATTTCTGGTCACAGACAATCTAGGAGAGTTACGGTGGTTAAACTCCGTTTAGAGCGATCGTATCATGGAGTGCCGTTCTGTGGGTCTATCGACGGCTGTCTCCAGATAATTCATTACGTCATATCTCCCTTTTGAGGGCTCGGGGATTCGTTACCTTACATGAATCATGTCGTCGCTGTTTTCATCACTTTCTCACATCTTCTTCTTCTTCTTCTCGATCGCATCACACTTGAAGTCTGGTATCTGTCATAAATTGGGCCGTCCTGCTCAGTTCATCTGACGGCCCGTATAGCTTCTCACAGAAGAAACTGTTATCTATAAATATACATAATTTATCATGAAGAGCCTAGTGTTTTGAAAAGTAACAGGTTAACATAGGGTCTAGTTATTTGTTATTCCTTTAACGCGATTTTGAATATACGTCTCACACCTCTCTTTCTTTTTCTCTATGTTGTGCTCTCTCTCTCTCCTTTCCTTTTCTCTATGTTGTGCTCTCTCTCTCTCTCTCTCTCTCTCTC
>NW_004798283.1:146071-147638 GCF_000002075.1 Aplysia californica | reverse complement strand
TCTCTGTCCCCCTCTCTCTCTATCTCTCTATCTTTTTCTTTCTCTCTTTATCTCTATCTCTCTCTCTCCCTCTCTCTCTCTATCTATCTATCTCTCTATCTATCTCCCTCTCTCTCCCTCTCTCTCACTCTCTCTCTCCCTCTCTCTCTCTCCCTCTCTCTGTCTCTCTCTCTCTCTCTCTCTCTCTCTCCATAATTCTCCAATACTAATCCATAAACCTACATTTGATACAAAGTGTAGACAGAAAAGCAAACTTTGCTGCACGAAAACCAGGCCAAAATAAACCAACCATAGTTCACACTTTGTTCACCAACTCACCTACTTCTCTTTAGTCTGGGCCACACTCATCCCATTAAAGGCATAAAACTATGTTAAATAAACCGTAAAACTGAGATTAAAAAACAACAACCTGTTTTGGGGTTGTTGTTTTTTTAAAGAAGACAAATGACCGAGGATGCTTTCAAGAGCAGGGACACCCCCAGCGGCCCCGACACCCCGTCTTTCCCGCCACTCGGAGCGTCCTGGTGCGGAAGTCCCGCGCTAATGAAGTGCAGGCTGGGAACATGGCGGGAAATCTTGACAAATCGCGCGAAAGACGAGATAATCGCCGCCATCTTTGTTGTTAAATAACTTAGCAGTCACTCACCTCCCATCCCATGGTCTTGTCTGCGAGCCCAGTGTTTTGAAGAGAACAATGAAGCACTTTGTGGGTTATTTCTGGTCCACGGGACATGTTTTCTAACCGTCTATCCCTTTGGATCTAGGGAGATTTGGGCGTCGTTTGGGCTCTAATCTCTTTAAATAAGCTCGCTCACAAAGTTTTGAAAACGGATTTATTTCTGTCTCGTTGGAATGTCAAAAAAAAAATAATAATAATAATAAAACACAAAAAACGTCGTAAACAGAATATCAAAGCTAAACAAAGGGGGGCATTTTAAGCCAACCCAAGGTCGCTAAAGTAACAGCAGTAGAATCTGTGCCTTATTTTTTTAATGCGTTTTCATTCAATTCGGATTCGTAGGCTAAGTTACGATTTGTAACGACCTTAGTCGAGTATAGCACTCGTATTAGAGACCTAATGGCTTTTTTGCACTCGCCAGTATCTCACTGTTTTTACCGATGGCGTATGTAGTCTTTATTTCAACAGGGACGAAGTGCCTACATAATCAAATAATCACTGCAGCTTCCTTTTCAAAATTTAGGAACATAGTCGCAATCATAATCAGTCATAGACGTAGGCCTTAGGCCTTTAGATTTAAATTGATTTTCATGATTTAAAAAATCCACTTTTACAAGAAACGGGTAGATCTGTGTTGATATAGAGATACAAATCAGCACATACGTCCCCGGGACTTCATTTTCTCACCGTCCATCACTTTGAACTATTGTTTGGTTGGTTTTTTAGGGGGAGGGGTGTATTTTAGCGTTGTTTGTTTTTATGTGTCTTTCCTTCAAGGCGACGAGAGGGTGGAAGAGAGAGTAAGAGGGAGAGAGGGAGAGAGGGAGAGAGGGAGAGAGGGAGAGAGACAGGGGAAAGGGAGAAAGAGAGAGAAAGAGAGAGGGAGAG
>NW_004798283.1:142273-143552 GCF_000002075.1 Aplysia californica | reverse complement strand
GTGTGTGTGTGTGTTTGTGTGTGTGTGTGTGTGTGTATGTGTGTGTGAGGGCGAGCGCGTGTATGTGTTTGTGTGTGTGTGTATGTGTGAGCGCCTGTGTGTGTGTCTTCTTTTTTATAAATATTTTGCCTTTACATTTCTGATTCTGTGTAACCAGCGTGTATGTTGTGTAACAGTATGGCACCTCGCTGTTGCTCACAGGAGACCCGAGTTCGCTTCTGGATTGGGAAGAATTTATAATAATAATATCTAGTACCTCGCATATCTTGGTCTTTTTAGCGGGATGATGTTGTATCCTTTCCTTCTCAGCTCAGGTTGCCCGTAACAGGCAAGGTGGAAGCCTGCCTCTAAGATGATCTAAATTGTGTCAATGCCCCCCCTCCAAAAAAAAACAATTAAAAAAAAAATCCCTGCATAAAAAATTGGGCAGACTGTCACGATTGCTCTCTCTGGTTCTTGTCACCAGGGGAGGTAATAACTGATGGTATCACCCCCCCCCCCCCCCCCCGGTCAGCCTCGGGTTAAGCACCGAGATATTGTTGCCTCCCCTGGGTTACGTCATATCCCATAATTCTTCTCAGTGTCGTTATGTCATCTATATTTTTTTTTAATGATTATATATTTATTATTTCATCAATTTTCTCTTCATTCTCGTTATTTCATCAATACTTTTGTTTTATAATTTATTATGTCATCAAAATTCTTTTCATGATCTATCATGTGATCAGTATTCTTTTCTATGTCGTTATGTCATTAATATATTATTTATTTTTTATTGTGTCACCAATATTCTTTTATTATTTATTATGTCATTGGTATTCTTTTCAGTGTCGTTATGTTATCAATACTTTCAAAAGTATTTATTATGTCATAAATATCCTTTTCAATGTCCTTATGTTATCAATATTTTTTTTTCATTATTATTTTGTTATGTCCCTAATATTCTTTTATTACTTTTTACGTCGTCAATATTAGTTTCTTTGTTCCGTGTATTATATCTATGTCATAAATTTTAATATTCCTTTCTGTATTTTTTACCGCTTGTCATTAGAACAGCATTGTTGCAGCACAGGTAATAAATAATTTTTCAATCACTTAATAATGAGACAAGAGAGCCTAGAGAACAATATGCTTATGGAGTAAATCCCTTTTAAATGAGTCTGTTTTCTTTTTTATAAAGGATGTATTTTTATTGTCGAGATCGGTATCGGTTTGATGTGTGTGTGTGTGTGTGTATGTGTGTGTGTATGTGTGTGTGTATGTGTGTGTGTGTGTGTGT
>NW_004798283.1:138099-138991 GCF_000002075.1 Aplysia californica | reverse complement strand
TAAATAAATAAATAAATAAATAACGTATTCATAGCAGACTGTCCAACATAAAAAAGCATTCAACGGCGTGTCTGAAATGAGGGATAATAATTTCAAATTCTTTCAGACAGACAGTACGCCATGTAGACAGAAAATGATGAAGTGTGACTCAAAGACGTGGTTATATAAATTCTTTTTGACTGACAATATTTCACATAGAAAAAGATGAGATGAGACAGAAAAAAGTGTTGAAGATAATTGTTTTAGAACAACAGTATTTCACATAATATAGAAAACCATGGGGTGTGACTCTAAGAAGTGGTTAATATATTAATTCTTTAGAATGACAGAATTTCACCTATAGAAAACGATCAAGTGTGACTAACAGAAATGGTAATACCAATTCTTTTAGACTGGCAGTATTTCATGTATAGAAAACGATGAAGTGTGACTAAAAAAAGTGGTGATATCAATTCTTTTAGACTAACAATATTTCACCTAGAAAAAGATGAGATGAGACGAAAAGAAGAGTTGAGGAAAATTCTTTCAGACTGACAGTATTTCACACATAGTAAACGATGCGGTAGGACTCAAAGAAGGCGGGATATTAATTCTGTCATTTTGACAATAATATTTCCCGCGTAGAAACAAGGTGATCAGACTGACACGGTCTGGGGTAGGTTTCTATTACTCCGCCATCTCTTTGACACTTGTCTACGTCCACGAGGATCGATGGTTAGTGGGAAGCTGTGCTAGGGATGACGTGGAGATATTGCGGTGCCAAAGGGCAGCCCAAAGGCCGATCGGACGCGGATATTGCGCCTATTTCAGGCCCGCCATATGTCTCATCGGCGGATCCTTCTGTCTGTTCGGTAAATACTCTTGGTGCTATTTGGAACCCCCCCCTCTCTCT
>NW_004798283.1:134533-137281 GCF_000002075.1 Aplysia californica | reverse complement strand
TACTAAGTATGCTCGTAATACACAGTTGGACACTTTCATACGCACTTTTTTCTACTAATCCGAAGGCGTCAATCTCATATAAATGGGCAAGGGATGAAAAAAAGCTTACTTTGTATCCTGCTGGGCTACTTAACAATTGGCCGTAGTTCGAATCTCCAAACTGTGCATTCTGAACTTGGATTGCTTTGACAGATTTTAAGGGCTATCTAACCGTTTGGCTCTTTTCTGTTGGAGATGGACGTTAACTTCGGAGTCCTTGCATCCTAAAATAACCTTCGGCTTCGACTCCCTCAGTTCATCTTTTGCGTGTTCTACCTCTTCCTTCGTAGCGTGAGTACGATGAAAAAAAACAAAAACAACAAAGCAACATTATTTTTTAAATTTTATTATGGACTTATCTAAATTGAGTGGAGTTTGTATGGATCTGTATAGTTTGCTGGGAAGGTGTATGTCTTCACCTATGTGACCTGGTACAAAACACATTATATATACGTAGAGTGAGTAGTTGTTTTTTTTCTTTCGTACCTGTTTCTCTTCTTGGAAAATTAAAAGAAAAGAAACCAACCGAAAGAAGAACAACCCCCCCCCCAAAAACAAAAAAAACAAAAAAATTCACCCCAAAACGATGATTGGATCGCACCCTGATCCATAGATTTTAATTATAATCTTCTTAGACCGAGCACTGTCATGGCAGTCACTTTAATAAGCATAATATGCTTTCTATGAAAACTTTGCTTAAAAACGTGCACATCACGGGCCGTCAAATGAAGGGTAAAACGCCACTCTAAACTATAGTCCTATAGCCGAGTGCTCACGACACCCACCCTCTCCACCCCCAAAAAGCAAACAAACAACCAAACAACCAAAAAGAACCCCACCCTTAAACAAAACACCACCCCCCTAAAAACAACAACTACAAAACACTCTTGAACTCTATTATTTTGGCTCCTAGCGGAGTCACAATGATGGTGCGCACCATAGTGCACCAGACTTATAATTACGTCAGAGCGCACGATCTAGTGTTTTCTTCTACACAATTCTATGGCCTGACCCTACAGTTGGCAAAGATCATGTATAACAAGATAGTTCACGCCTCTATTTGAGCCAGTTTAAAAAAAAGTGTCCTCAACATCCGATGGCATCCTCTCCGAAAAAACGCAGACTTTGCGAACAGAGTTACCCTACTCGTGTGAAAAACAATAAAAGTGAAACTAACAAGCTGTGCTATTCCTATTCTTCTTCTGGAGAAATGAAAGAGAGCTTCAAAACCTTGACCAAAAATAATTTGTTCATAGAGACTCCTGCAATCCTTGTCCAAGCGCTGTTTTAGCCGGTGCTTCAAAACAAAGACTGCAGCGCCATCTGAACCAATGCACCGGCTTCCGCAAACACTTTTTTGGGGTGAGTGAACGATCGTATGTACGATCTTTCGAGTCTGTATACAGGTCCACATGACATTGACAGGAGAGACAGCTTATAGACCATACTGTGCCCAGAGGTCGCCCCGGACCACAGCGGAGAGGAAGTGACGTAGGAGATGGCTCACTCCGCATGTCAGGGGAACAGTTACGCCCCCTGGTGGTGGGGCAGTGGATTGTTTATCTCCCCCTTGTCCAATCGCTGTGTAAGGGCCGGGGGCAACTCGGACATTTGCGCCCGGATTTATGGATGGTATCGAGGATGGTGGTATCGAATAACCTTTCTGAGTATGGCCAAAGATTGCACATAACAAAATAGTTCACTCGGCAAAAAAAGCGTCAAGGGAATTCCGCGCTTTAGTTCAGATGTCGCTGCAGTCTTTGTTTTGAAGCTCTCTTTGGTTTCTCCAGAAGAGGAATAGAAATAGCTCCTCTTTGCGCATCAGCTGTTCCGGTTCGCTCAGTGCGAAGTTTTGGCTTTACTTTTCTATTTTAACGACATCTCGCCCCTCGTTCTAAAGCCAAATTAGACGAAGGAACAGTCGCCCCTTCCACCTGAAGAAGATTTTTGTCAGCGTAACCATTAACAATTTTTTGAAATTTGAATTATAATTGATACAAAAACGTGTTTGTTTCTCTTAGCTTTTTTCCTAGACAAGAAGGGTAACCTGTTCGCAAAGTGGGCACTTTTTCGAAGAGGGCGTCACCGGATTTTGAGGACACTTTTTTAATATGGTTTAAAGAGAGGAGTGAACTATCTTGTCATGCAGAACCTTTGGTATGGTTTAAGGAATAATTGTGTCCCCATGAACCTAAAGAGTACGCACAAAATATACCCGGCAAATTGACTGATACATTATATTTTGTGTTGCTTGTTTCGTTCGTTTGAGTAAAGAGAAGCACGTCGATACAGTAATCGTCATTTAGTCATCATCATTATCTGGTGCTTTGCCGACTGGCGTGGGCGATCACGGACCTCCGCTCCACTCTGTCTTGCGTTGCAGCAATGGTGTCTGTTGTTCTTGCTGCTCCTAACCATGTTGTCATATTGTCCAGTATCTTTTCCATCTGTCTGCCCCTGCCTCTCTTTCCATCAAACTTGCCTGTTGTTACATTCAGTACCGGGAAAAAATAAGACGGACAGACAGAGAATTAATTATGTAGTTTTCCGGAAATCTTGACCTACACCAAAAATGGTAGATCTAATTGCTCTATATTTAGGAGACGTTTGGTTTCATTGGTGTGTATATTTGTTTTTTTGTAGAGAAAACTCTCCTTGTCTTTAAAAGAAACTGAACTGAACAAGTGTCCAAAAATTTTGCCTTCGCTA
>NW_004798283.1:127168-131674 GCF_000002075.1 Aplysia californica | reverse complement strand
ATGGTTCCAGTAGGGAACAGGATAGAGGGTGCCCACGGCTCTCGTGACTCATTAGAGCAGAGGAAGATAGGACTTACGATGACATTACTTAAACGCAATCCCACATTATCACTCATCACCACCATTATTTCTAAAATTATAATTACCCTTAGATCAATGACTTTCATTTATAATCCTGGAATCTCTGTCTGCTGTAACAGTTACTTGTCATACTGAGCATGCACGTAATACACTATTGAACACTATCGTACGCACTTTTTTCTACGAATCAGATGACGTCAATCTCAAATAAATGGGCAAGGGTTTAAGGAAAAAAGTCTTTCTGTTACAACAATGTGCCCAATACAATCCAGCATGACTTCATTTCTCAGCGTGGTCGGTCGTTCCCCCAGATTTAATGACCTCCTGAGAGTAGGGCTAGTAAAAAGGCCAAGGTCAAGGTCAGAGCTGACGGTATCGAAGTAGTTCATCTTCAAAGCGACCCAAAGTGAATCAAAGAAGGGCGTAAAACAATAACTTGCTATAATATAACATGATGGCAATCAATGGCTAGGTTTTAACAGCTTTTTCGATAAGATATATTAATATGTCTGGATCTGATAATTTCCTTTGTTGTGGTGGCGGGGGAGGGGGGTGATTTGGGGGGGGGTGTGATTTTCCTTAGTCTTGATTTCTCATATGAACTCCTCTATTGAATAAAAAAACGACAAAAGATGAAAACAAAACAAACAAAACAAAGAAATCCACAAAGGCAATAAACTAAAGGGACTTAGACAAAGGTTCGATGAACTCATTGACAACTTTTTGGACTGATGAAGTTGCCTTTTACCTCTGTGCACCCATGCGGGATTTATTTCTTTAGTGTGGTCATTTTCCTAGATTTAATAACTTCCTGGGAGTAGCTCTAGTAAAACAGTCACGGTTGAAATGGCAAGGGCGGACAGAGAAGGACTTTTTGTACAAGTTGTTGGGAGTGTTGGCGGGTGCTCTGGTGTCATTTGGTCCTTCTTTCCTATTAAAAAAAAACATCCTTCATTTCTCTCCTCCTCCTTTTTAGTGTTTGTTACTCTCTTGAAACACATCTATTCTTCGGCACTTATATGACCCTATTGTGTTGCAAGTGCCGCAAAACTCTTACTAAAACTGTACAAGCTGTTGGCTTGCAGCCGAAAGATCTTAGGTTCAGACCTCCGACATTGTGTCCTTGAGAAAGGTACTTTACACAAATTTTCCTCACTGCATCCAGATGGGAATAGGTACCCGGTTATTGACAGTAAAAGAACTTGCCAGTTTGTTAGTGATCAAGCGCTTATTTGGCTGCTTGCACTGTATGCTTCTCAGGACGCTGAGAATATTTCCGAGTGTCTTAATGTCTGCTGGGGTAATAATATGTGAAGCGAGCTGACAAAATGATTTACTTCTCAGATTTGAACACTATGGAAATAGATACATCATGCTTATAGGTGAAGCTTTTACAATTGTGAGGCAGCGTGGTGGAATCAGGCTCTCGTCAATTTTTGGGCATAATGAGTTATGGGTATCATCTTAAAGCTTGTTCATTTGTCTTGCTTTCAATGAAAACACTACCCATCCATCTTCAATATAAGTGGAGATATTTTGTATTGAAGTAGGTGGGGGTCACCTAGTTTAAGAGGTAAAATTAACGAGAAAATGGCTGCCACAACTTGGTAAATTCCAAAGCTGGAGAGTCCATGGAAACTGTAAATTTAAAATGTTGTGCCTTTAATCAACGTTTTCGGTGAAATCCTCAAAGAAATGAGTTTATAAATGGACGTAAAAGGTCTTAAGCTAAAAAACAAAAAATGGCTAAAAATTGCTAAGCAAGGAGAAAACTGCCGTTTTCTTCGATTTCATTATTTTGACGAGAGCCTGATTCCACCACGCTGCCTCACAATTTATAAGTATGAAATAATAAAAGGCATGTTATACGTAAAGAATATATGGCATCAATGGAAAATCTACAAATTTGAACCTAGTTTGATTTTTGGCTAATATCTCCATTTGCGGATTGCAAGAAGTAACTCATTTTGTCAACACGTCTCACATATACATAGATTGTAAAGCGCATAGAGCAGGGATTAATGCTATACAAATCGCTACCCTTGAATTACAAAGATCTATCTGCTCATCATCTGTTTTGGAGAAATTTGACGTTAAGAAATTTTAAGTTTCACAACATATGTCAAGCTTTTCAGAGGTAAAATTAGTGAGAAAATTGCAGCCAAAGATTAGTTATTTCCTTAGCTTAAGAATCCGAGGTAACTGAAAATTTGTTGTGCCTTTAATCGACGTTTCTCAGAAAAATTCACATAGAAATGAGTTCTTTAATGGGCATGGAAGGTGTTGAGCCAAAAAACAAAAATTCAATAAAAATTCACAAACTTGTGGAAAAAATGCAAGTTTCTTCACTTTGATTATTTTGACGAGATCCTGATTCCTCCACGCTGCCTCATAAATAGTTGGGTGACCGCTTGTTTGTGGCTAGACTACCTCGTTACACTCTCGGCCGGTGAGGACGTTTGACATTGATCCTGCATGGCCGGCTCTGAATTATTGATAAAACTAACATATCATTATCCTTAGCGATCTTGGGGGGAAAATGAGGTGTGAGAGGGGGGTGAGGAGTGGGGTAGTGGTTGTGGGGGGGAGACTGATGTTTGATAAAGCTAACATAATATCATCAGTGACCTTGGAACAATTGAGGTATGGGAAGGGGTGGGAAGTGGAGTGGAGGGCGGGGTGTGTGTCAGGGGTTGGAGTGATGGGGGATGGGTGGATGGGTGGAGGGGGGGGGGTATTATGTTCTTCTGCGGGTTCTGATTTCTTACCTCTACCCATTTTACAGAGTTGTTCTAATTACATCTTTCCTGATTTATTTTCAGCTATATTTAAACAGTGTCTGATGATATAGGTTAGGTTTAATACGTTTTGATTATTTTATTATTTCTGGAAAATAACTCTGGTTAAATAAATGTTATGGACTGTGCTTTTTGGGTTGTTATTTTTTTGTTAGTGGTTTTTGCAAGTGTGTGTTGTAAGTGTTCTACGGCCCTTGCAACTGCATGAGGTCATAGGAGCGCCTGGGACCCATGAAATATTTGTCGTTTTGGTAAGAATTAATTTTGAATTTTCCCCGTGTGGCGGCCGAAGCCTACTCTTATCGATTGTTTGACCACCAAAGGATCTTTAACGAACGCAACTTGTAAACGGGACCTCTTATCCGAGAAGGGTATGTGTTAGCCATATGACCAGAGATATTGTTGAAGGACAGTAGTGAGAAGGAGCTAAGAGTAGAAGGCATGGGAGGTGAGGGGTAGGGGCAAAAAGTGGAGACGAAAGCAGGAGACAGAACATTGTTAGAGAGCAGGAAAGGTGGTGAAAAGAGAAAATTTTAGAAAATATTTCGTCGCTACCCGGATTCGAACCCGGGACCTATTGAATGAAAGGCATACACCATGACCTTTCGACCACGTGAGTCCCCCCACCCCCCCACCCCAACCCCCTTTCAAGTAAACTGGGTACTTGAACCCGGGTAACGGCTAAAGGGGGCACATTCTTTAAACAACACAGTCTTACACCGGAAAAACTACTAGTAAAACCCTGGTCTCGAATTAGTTTTAGTGAGATTTTACGGCGCTCGCAACTGCATAAGGTCATATGAGCGCCAAAGGGTTGATGTCAACAGAGAAGTCCAAACGGGGAATCAGGCTTACTCTGCTCACCTCTCTAGCCTCAACAGCACAAAGTGTGCTTCGACTATCAAGGCACCCCGGAAATAGCAGTTGGCAATGGAGTGACAAACATACAAAACAAGTAGAGGACAAAAGACGAGAGTAAACATGAGGAAAGAAAAAGCAGGAGTTCCCCTTATGTTGTTCCAGCACAGTATGAATTGAGCAATCGGCCAGAGTACTATAAGCATCATTGTAGTAAAGTACATTGATGTCGTCTCGTGATAAACGAGGGCTATTGAATATTGTAAAATTTTGGGAATTCCACACCAAACATACTTTTCAATTGGATTGTGAGACAATTGTTATAGAAGCTACTTCATGTAGAAAGAGGACACATCCTCCACAACAGTTTTACTTTGGGTCTGATAAGTTAGGAAACAAAACATAAAATGAATTCCACGATGTCACCACCCCCGTACTTCCATTTTTCAACTTTAATTAAAAATCTAATATCGCGGGGCAATTCCACACCCACATGAGCACACTTGCCAAATGAAAATAAAAAGATAGACATACTAGAAATTAAAGCTGAATTGAAAAATAAACATGGCAGACAGAAGCAAATTAATGGTTAAAGCTGAATGTCAAACAGATTTCTGTTGGGTCTAAGGGCAGTAAGTTGGGGTGTGGAATTCCCCCGGGTGTGGAATTCCCCCGGGTGTGGAATTCCCCCGGGTGTGGAATTAACCCGGGTGTGGAATTCCCCCACCTTTCCATGTATCATAACCAAGACCCTCTCTTTTATGATGAA
>NW_004798283.1:124028-125841 GCF_000002075.1 Aplysia californica | reverse complement strand
GTATGCGTATTTTGTTTAGGTTGATTCTTGTGTATGCAGCGTATTGAGATGAACATACCCAGGGTGCAAACGGCATTCTCAGTAATTCGGAGCGCTTTGAAAAAACGTTTAGTGATAATGGCCCAAATCAACATCATATACCTACATACAACTTTGTTCCCTCCGCCCCTCCCCCTTCCCCGACCCACACTCTAATCGCCTGCTTAATCCCTCATCCCCCCAGGGAGCCCCTCCCTTCCCCTCCACTTCCATCCCCACTCTTTCTGCTCGGATGCTGCGTTTGACTCAGCCAGGATTTGCCCTGACAAGCAAGTTAAAACAACCATTTTCGTCTCGTAAATTATTTAAATTGTGTTCAAGGAGGAAAAAAAAGAGAGAGGGCGCTCTAAAATATTTACATAATCATACAAAAACATCAAATATTTTCAGAATAACTATAACTCTCAATCCCACAATACCGCGTTGTGTGAACCTAAGAATTTTCTTCTTCTGGTTACACGCATTCTCCCCGACACCGACGATCCCCGATGCGTATGTTGTTATCTGCCCATCTGACCCTCCTACCCACTAATGGAGAATAGGGATCTATTCGCCCTTCCGTCTATTTATCCGGCTGTTCCCAGCGCCCTTGGGCCTGTTTTGATTCTGTCAGGCTGTGCGGATGTTATCCCAACTTGTAAGACCTTACCGGGGAAACGCAGCCTGACAAAAGAGGGGAACATTACAGCAAATCGACGTTACCAGGCGTCCTCACAGCGACCTCTATCTTCTGAGGTCGTAGAAGTAAGGCTGGGCGCGGGATCCGTTAGTTCAGTTGGTATCATGCTGGACTACAAAGCGGACGGCGTTGATTCGAATCCTGGAATGGACGTTTTTTGGCTTTTAGTTGTTTTCAGAAGTTTTCAAGGCTCTAAAACATGACTATTTGGGTCGGTCCTATCGGAGACCAACGTTAAATTCGGAGGTCCCACCTCTTATTTAACCTAATAGTATTGATAAGAACGTTAAACCCAAACTTACTTACTTACTTACTTACTTACTTACTTACTTACTTACTTACTTACTTACTTACTTACTTACTTACTTACTTACTTACTTACTTACTATTTCTTTCTTACTTACTTACTCGGATGCTCGTAAAAGAGTTAAGTTTCCCTGATCTTTCCCCGTTACCCATTTCTTTAGGTTCCCTAAGTATGTTGTTCTGGGCCTACCCCTGCCTGGTTTGCCTTCAATTCTGCCAGTGAGAACTAGATGTTCAAGACCTTTATGTCTATTCAGGGGTCCCAAAAACTGCAATTGTCGTTTCCTGATTGTTTTTAACAGCGAGCACCCCACGTGGGCTTCCTTAATTTTTTGCCTTTTATTTTTTTTTCATTTTCACCCACCCACATTTCCTCAAAACCTCTCCAACATGTTTTTAACGTTCATCTTTAGCATCAGTGTCTTGCTAATCTTTGGTATATCCCTACCTCATTTGATTTCTTTTCCTTCCTCAAGAACTAGTAGAACATAGTTCTGAGAAATTTGACAAAAATGATTTTGAGTTTCACATGTTAACCTTTTTTTGTAATGCAAATCTTTGAATATCTTGATGACAACTCTGACTAATATTACATTCTGATAGAGCTGATTCTAAAACCTCAGATTTCTGACACCATGGTCTTATTATAGAAACTCAAAACGGCTAAAAGTGTCAGACTGAACTTCTAAGGTACCGATTAGATGGTAGGCGAAATTATCCTTACAAAGAAAACAACAACAAAAGCAGCTTGCAAGTTGCCCTGCTATAATTGAACATCCTCTTCAACTT
>NW_004798283.1:116189-123327 GCF_000002075.1 Aplysia californica | reverse complement strand
CCCGCCCCCTACCCTACCCTTAAACCGCTTCAACCTTCTTTTTATCATGTGTATCTTTAACATCAGTACCTTTCTTTCTGTTGTTTCTGTCTATCTGTTTTACTTTTTCCTCACCCCAAAATCTTTTTTGTTACGTGATTGTTACCATTGGTGTCTGTCTACTCATTGATAGGGTCCTACATCTTTCCCTTACTTCTGTAGTTTCTGTCTATCTATCGTATTCTCCCCTCCCCCCACCCAACCACCCCCAAACCATACCCCAAACCCTACACACACACACACACACACACACACACACACACACACACACACACACACACATACACATACACACACAGCCAAACCGCATTTTTTTTATATACATAATTGATCCCCTGAGTGTCAGTCTAATCATTGATAGGGTCCTACATATTTACTTTCCTTCTGCTGTTTTTGTCTGTCCGTACGTCTGACTTATTTTTTCCCGGAACGTAATGACCTGAATTATTGTGATGTGTTTCTCTTTACACAAATGCCAAACACTCAGTGCCTGTGGGCCGGCCGCTTTGATGTTGCGGTAATGCCCATCGCCGTCGTACGAAAAAGACCTGAGTTCGATCCCTGTGTAAAGAGGATTTTTATCGAGTATCTAGATCTTTCTGTTGAGCTGTTGAATTCCTCTCAACCCCCTAATATGCAGGGTCGGAAGCCCACGTCCTAAATGACTTAAATTGTGTCGATGAAGACGTAAAAACATCTACTTTAACTAATAAAAGATTAAAGTTACTATGTAGGTACGTTATGATTAGGTTCACAGCCATTCACGCTTAGAGTGACCCTTGTGCTGTTGCAGCTAGAGAGGTGAACAGAGTATGCCTGATTCCCTGTATGGACTTCTCTGTTGACATCCAACCCATGGCGCTCATATGACCGTATGCAGTTGCAAGCGCCGTAAAACATCTACTATAAAAAAGAAGAGTGACCCCAACACTCAAAAGCGTCGGTGAAAGCTTTATTTCCTCAAAATCGGACTGCACTAGTCTGCATGTCTGAAAGACGTCTCAGAAAATGTTCTTCAGTCGTCAGTGCAGCCTGGCTGGGGTCTAGAAGAACGCAAACTTCAACTTAATTAGATTTGTGCCCCTGAGTACCAGACATGTTCAACCAAATGCATAACTCTACTGCTTAATTGTATCAGTCTTCCTGTCTCGTGTTGTCTTGTAAGTGACAAAAAACATAATTAGAAAGTAAGGCTGTGAGCTCAGTTTTGTACTCACACAGACAGAAACACAGACACAGACAAAGACAAAGACACACAAAAATGAACTTACACACACACATATTAATATACATTATGTACATACACACAATAACACACAAAAAGATTCTCTCTCTCTCTCTCTCTCTCTCTCTCTCTCTCTCTCTCTCTCTCTCTCTCTCTCTCTCTCTCTCTCTATCTTACACTCTCACACATACACACAAACACACACACAGACACAGACACACACACACACACACACACACACACACACACACACACACACACACACACACACATACACACACACGAACAAACACACACACGAACACACATCACTCTCAAAATAACAGACACCCCCTCACAGAAAGAGCGAGTAAACAGATTTAGATTTTCCCAACATCTTAGTTTCCCCTGGCTTATGAAGAAAAGGACGTGAAGTCAGCTGAGATAGTTGTATCATTACGCTGGTTTCTCTAGCTCTAGTCCCCAAAGGTTTCGCTCTTGAACTGGGGTTGATTGGGGAAGTTCCTAGGATTGTCACCTACTTGACCCTATTCTTCGAGAAGTTCTTTGAATTCGCAGGTTCTGCCTTGACGAATAACTAACTGTGGTGAAAGGAGCGTTCGGCCCATGATATAATCATCAATTACGTGCCAATGAAAAAAAGCAGACAGGGGAAATATCATGGCGGGGTAAGAGCCAATGTTAGCCCTTTATTCGGAACTTGCCTGACCTATTTTGCTCATCCTGGGTCTTCTCCATTTTTAGTTGTTCTGTGGGATTTGAAGACCGAAAGATGCTTTAAAAATGTATTTTACGAAAAGGGAGTGAGGAAGGAGGAGGGGGTGAAGGAAGTGTCAAAATTCACTTTTACCTAATTGTGGTACAATACACCACACTGTAGACTTTTCTTCCTGTGGATTGGCTTTTAGCTGTACGACACCTGTATAAGTTCTGCACCTGTGTCTCAGACGATTGGTTATCTAAAGCGACGCTTTGAGAAAGTGGATTTTTTTTCTTCTTTTCGGCGCGTTCGTTATAAATGCGTTCTTTATAAATGCGTTCATTACAAAGGCGTTCATTATAAAGTCATTCATTATAAACGATTTTACTACTCCTCGCGTCTGACCTCGTACTAACTGGCTGCCTTTGGGAATCTGAAGAGTGCATGCTTCTTCATTTTTACCTCCTTCTTTACACATTTATTCATTCAAAGGTTAATGGGTTCCGTCTTTTCGGCCCGCGTGAAGGTTCCTCATTGTTCCAGTTGGCCCATGGTACAGCTGGAACCGTTGAATTTCCGGTAACATGCGTCTGGAAATTGCCGAACGCATAAATGAAAGTGGAAGTAGGTTTCTTTTGAAGCTTTAACATGTACCTTCTACTTCGGCCTCGAAGTGAGCAGGACAAGAAATGAAAATTCAAGGACGGTCGAGGAGGGGGAGGGGGGGGGGTTCAAGGTACGTTTTTATTTCAGTTGAATCGAAAGCAGAAACTTGTTTTCTCCATACTAGAAGGTGTCATCAGTTAGTCTTCACAGCTCGCTATATATATTTTTTTAAAATAGAATACAGACATGTAGTACTGATGACAGATTTACAGCATAACTTTAAGCTTTTGTATCAAGTGCTTTTTCTTGAGACACTGCGTCAGGTCAGGATTCAAACATGCGTCCCCTTGCTGCCGTATGAGAGGGCTACTCTACTACTGCCGCTCTGACTCCACCCCATCTCTCAGTATTGGTGTGTGTGGTGTGAGCGTTGTTGGTCGGCCGGCACTTACCCTGACAAGGTCCACTGAGAAAACTATATACACAAGAGTTAGGGTTAGGGTTAGGGTTACGATTTAGGGTTAGGCTTAGGGTTTGAATTTAGGGTTTGGGTTTAGGGTTTAAGGTTGGGGATAGGGTTTATGTTTAGGGTAAGGTTTAAGGTTAGGCTTATGGTATACCTCGCTCAAAATATCCCCTCTTTTGAGTGTTGTGGTCGGCCGGCCCTCTGTGGAACTCCTTTCGATGAGTCGCGTTGCCGTTGTACGCGGAAGACCTGAGTTCGGTTCCCAAGTGGGGAAAATGTCTATCTGGTACCTCTGTTTTTCTGTTGGGATGTGGCATCCCTCTCAGCCCAGGCTAGCATATACAGGCAAGGTTGAAGTCCACCCCTTTATAAGCTAACGTGTGTGACAGCAAAATCCTGCTACGTGAATACAAATCATCTCTTGGTTGGGTAGTTTGAGAGCATGACGGGTAGATCCTACTTCTTTTCTTTCCCTCTGTCGTTCTTTCTACCATTTCCCTGCGCTATTATGTTGACAGTTATTGTGTCGATGTGCTTCTCTTTACTCAAACTCAGACTCAAAATCCCCGAGCACTTTCTTGCCTGGCGAGAACTTTTACAACCCCCTTAAGCAAAAACACTCCCTTCACTTACCATTCCACTGCACGCAGCTTCACAAAGTAACAAACTTCTCCACTCCTTCACCACAACAAAAAAACCTTCCCCATCCCCTCCACCCTCCCCATCCCCTCCACCCTCCCCATCCCCTCCACCCTACCCACTCCCCACCCCTCCACCACCCCCCCCTTCACCCTCCCCACCCCTCTGACGTCACAGACTGTGTTAAGCAAGACTCCCAGAAGACACTGTCCGAACGACATGCTTCCTGGTCGCTTTCTCTCGGTTCCCCGTCGGTTGTTGCGGAAGGATTGAAGAAATCTCAGAAGTCCCCGGGGACTTTGGCGCGCCGACCTGTGACACGGTCAGAGAGTGCGCAGCCTTTCTCTCCAACTAACAGCCCGCGGAAGTACAGGAGAAGTTTGGGTGGGTTTTTTTTTTTCAATTTTAAACCTTTAGGCGTTGTACTTTTAGACATACAATTCTTACGTTAGATGGATTGTTCTTTAGGGAGGGGAGTCACAACTTTTCTTTGATGAATTGTGTTTTCCCGCTTTCTATTGTTTTCAAATTTTCGCTTGCATTCATTTAACTATTGTCCAACTTGATTTAAGATGTGGAAGTTACAAAACAATCGCCGGAAGCAAGTCCTGAAACTGTTTTGAATAATCTTAATTGAAAAGAAATGCTGATGAAGCCTTTGGTAGCAAACATACAGGAGGCACTACACTCAAAAACCTGTAGAAGGAGACAATCAAGCTGTTTTCCTTTTAAAGAAAATCAATCAATTCTAGGCCTCTATCTCACTCACTTTAGTGTGTCAACACATTGTGATGCAGGAACGTTCGATCTACGTATTCTTCTGTCGTTGTTTGTACATTCAAAACATTCAGACTCAGGAGCCCCCTCGGGCCCTCCAGCGACGTCACAGTTCAATGATTTCCACAGATCAGATCGAAGCTTTTTTTGACGCAAGTTGAAGGACGGAATCAACCGTGACCGAACCTCACCCTCGTATTTACATGTAGTTCGATATTGCTTTCAATAAGTGCAGTCCCGAAATACGCTTTATGCAGGCCAAAGTGAATTCTGACAACAAGGTGAATTCTGACAACAAAGGACATTCAGATGTGTCCATGGTGGTGCAAAATATTTGTGTCACGATGCGGTGGAATCAGGTGCTCGTCATTTTGGGGACATAATATGGAGATATTGGTATCATATCAACA
Source organism: Aplysia californica (assembly GCF_000002075.1). NCBI lineage: Eukaryota > Metazoa > Mollusca > Gastropoda > Aplysiida > Aplysiidae > Aplysia > Aplysia californica. Next base: position 118,465 of record NW_004798283.1, on the reverse strand, counting down.
CCTATTCATTTGCCTTATTCTGGGGGGGGGGGACTTCTATCTTGAATAGCAGTCGAAACATTTGCAAATTGAAGAGGTGAGGGTCGTCTGGTTTCAAAGGTTAAATAAATTAACGTGGAAATGGCACCAGAATTTTGTGACTTCCAAAGCTAGAGAGTCCTTGAAAACTCAACATTTACAGTTTTTGTGCCTTAAATCTACGTTTTTCGTTTTAAAAAAATCCACACAGAAGTGTGTTTTCAAATGGACGTAACAGATAATGATCCAAAAAACGAAAATTTTATTTTAAAAAATGCCAACTCAGTAGAAAAATGACGGTTTCTTTGATTTCATCATTTTGACAAGCACTTGATTTCTTCACGATGCCTCTCATTGACCATCACAATAGTGGGATTAAAGGAGAAGCTCTGCAACAAATCAACGGTCTGGGGCAAAAGTAACAATACTAGAAAAAACCCAAAAGGGAAAGTCAAAAGGTAGAACCTACCAGCTACACCCATCAGCGACCTGTACAGGCGAAGAAAGAAAACGACGTTTCTGTCCACATTCATTTGAAGGTTCTCGTCATTTTTTTTTTCTAAAACAAAATTTCAGATTCAATATTCTTCTTGTTCTAAAGCAGGATATAGTATATTTTTTTATTACGTAAACGGATCAAAATTTCTTGTTCAATTTTGGGTGGGTGGTTGCTTTGGTGAGGTTTGCTCCTTCTTTCCTATCAAACATCTATCGTTCTTATCTCCCCTCTTTGTTTTCTGTATGTCACTCTCTAGTAACACGTGCCAAATTCGGCACGTATGCGATCTACCTGAGTTGCAAATGCCGCACGACTATAAATTCCACTTAAACTAAACTAAATCTCACTTTGCAGTCGTCTGCATGAACCAACTTCTTACCAGACCAAAAAAACCCCCCAAAAAACTAAAATATCACTGCACATTTGTCTGCAGGACAACCCCCCCCCCCCCCAAAAAAAAAAACAACAAACAAACAAACAACAAACAAACAAAAAACAAAACACACCAAAAAGACAAAACCAAAATGAAAAACTCCTTGGTTTACACAGGCGGCTTGCCATGGGGGTGGGGTGGGGTGGGGGGGGGGGTGTTGCAGGGGTAGAGATCAATGTATTCGTCCGGCCCTAAACGAACCAATCAACCCACTACTAATTGATTCATCATCCTTCCAACAAGCCACTCGAACATTCAGTCGATCAAAGTACCTTTGAGTTAATGAATACATCCAATATATTAACGATGCATTGGTCAAGCGATCAATCAACCAATTAACAGGTCATCCATTCAGGCTATAAGTTCATATATGGCACGACGTGGTGGAATCAGGCGCTCGTCAATTTTTGAGTATGTGGAGGTTTTGGTGTCATCTGAAAGCTTGTTCATTTTTCATATTTTTTAATGAAAAAAAAATACCATTGTATCTAGAATAGAATCGAGATATTCTTAATTGAAGGAGGTGGGGTCGCCTGGTGTCATAGGAAAAAATTAGTGAGAAAACGGTGGTAAAGGTTTAGTGACTTCTAGACCTTGACAGTCCTTGGAAACGGAAAGTTTACCTCCTTTGTGCCTAAAATCAACAGTTTTTCAGTAAAATCCAAAGAGAAACGTATTTTTGAAATGACATTGAAAGTGTGTTAAGTCTAGAAAAAAAAATACATTGAAAGTGTGTTAAGGCTAGAAAAAAAATGACATTGAAAGTGTGTTAAGTCTAGAAAAAAAATGACATTGAAAGTGTGTTAAGCCTAGAAAAAAAACGTTGATAGAAGTTGCCAAGCAGGCCTAAAATTGACAGTATCTTCAAATGTATTATTTTGACGAGCGCCTGATTTCACCACGATGCCTCCTCACATATTATTGTGCTCCTCTTCCCAGGGCCTGCCTTGAAGCGTCTGGTTTTGGCCCCAACTTTACAGTCCAATCGATAATACTTATCAAAAGTCTGCTTCGTGTTTCTTGTTTTAACTTTTACTTTTCGTCGGCATTCTTTTCTCTCTTAGAAAGCAGCCCAGACTGAGACTGAACGGGTGGTTGGTGGGGTGGGGAGGTGGGGTGGGGGTGGAGAGAAAGGACAGCGAGAAAGGGCATCTTTGAAAACAAAAGGGCGAACCTCGTTCTGAGAGCTGTGCTTTGTCAATAGGGGGAATTCCCAGAGGTGGTCTCTTGGCTAACTGAAACAGAGTCTGGTTGGAGAGTGCGAGAGGGATTAGAGAGAGAGAGAGAGAGAGAGAGAGAGAGAGAGAGAGAGAGAGAGAGAGAGAC
>NW_004798283.1:110547-111878 GCF_000002075.1 Aplysia californica | reverse complement strand
CCCCCTGCACTGAATGACCCCTTATCGTGTCAACAGAGCTGTTCTTTTTGTCTTTATTGTTCTTTTCGTTTACTTACTTTCTCCCTCGTTTGCAGAGTAACCTGTTAGGTGTTTTGTTGACGAAGGCGAAGGATGTGAGTTCGATTTCCTTTTGAAGAGAATTTTTATCGAGTTAATAATATTATCCCACCTCTCTTCTGGAACATTGGCATCTTACTTAAATACTATACACAATGATGCAGTTTTGATGGTTGAATGCTTGGCACATGGGTTATATCTTTCTTCAAGCTTGGGGAAGAAAAAAAAGTAGGATAGAAACGCAGAAAGAAGACACTGTGTAAACATCTTACCTGTATACAACAGAGCGTTGAGGTTATTCTACGGAGCTCTGGAATGTGAGAGGCTGCACCTCAGACTTGCATGCAGTCTCTTTGTTTATTATTTCTCACAGAATCTCATGTGATTTGTCTTATCTTTGGCGTTGTAAAATATACAACAACAACAAAAATGAAACGGAAAACTGTTAGAAAAACAAGGCAAACAGCTGAAAAAAACAAGAACTTGGATGGTTGGGGCGAGCTTTTGTGTGGTTTGCTCCGTCTTTCCAATCAAAGATCTAAATTGCCCTTTTGTCTTCTCCTTCATTTCTCGGCATGTAATTCTCTAATGGCACGTCTAATCGTCGAGACATATTATTATCTATTTGTGTTGCAAAAAGCCGAAAGACATTGACTAAACCTAATTAACCACCCCTTCCCCCCTCCCCCAAACCTCTTCCACGGATAAAAAGCATAGCTCATCGACTGGCAGGTTCTATAACTTTTTCTCTGTTCCCTTCGGTGTGTACTGTGAGTCTAACTTGCTTGTTTCTGCTTCAAATTTCCTCATCGAGTTGCTATGCTTTTTTTTTAACCCAAACACAAACGCTTATCTGCGAAAGAAAACAAGTGGGGCCTGTCTGTGGCGCCCTCCCTCCACCCACCCGCATGGATTCTTACAAAGCACTGGGGAAATCGTCACACAAATGTGATGGAAATACCTAGATTTTAATGACCGTTATACAAAGTTCTAATCACCTCTAATCTTTGGCATTTATATGACCTTATTGTGTTGCAAGTGCCGTAAAACTCTTTACTAAACTAAAAAGTTAAAATGTCTGTATGCTTCTGTTTCCTCAAACAAGTATAATTATTAAGTCCAGACTGTGAAGTGTTGGTGAGTGAGTGGCGAGCACCATAAATGTCTGCCTTCTGTACAAGATCAAGAGAAATCTACCACTGATAAGTAGAATGTCTTTTCTTTTCCTTTCCTTTTTTTAAAGTTCTTTTTGT
>NW_004798283.1:107017-108066 GCF_000002075.1 Aplysia californica | reverse complement strand
GCTCTCTCTCTCTCTCTCTCTCTCTCTCTCTCTCTCATATTCTCATTGTTTCTTTCTCTATGTCTCAGTTGTAGGCGTAGAACTTAATCGACACCCCGAGGACGCGAAAAGATTAGCGTGCGTCTTGAAAGACTATCCTCACATACAACACTCACCGTATCCATCAGTTCCCTTCACAGTTCTGGATTGTGAACCAACTGTTTCCTTCTTCATTCCGGATTCTGTACGCTTTTGTCACTGATCTCTCGCCTGTGAATGGTCACATCGTTCCCTGTGGTGTCATTACTGTGTAGATGATGCGTTCATCTTGCGACAAAGAACAGGCATAATACCACCACCACAAGACTGAAAACAGACAAAAACGACTATAATGACGTATGACAATGACAATTTTTTTGTTGAAGGTGCGAAAAGGGCAAACAATATTTTTCAATAGGCAGATGAATAGGAGCTCTCAGCAAAAGAAGAATCTGAACCACAAATACGGTATAGCGGCAAAATTAAAAACAGAAGGGAAAAAACAGAAACATTCTGAACATCTAGAAAAAAATTTATTTCTCACGGCTTTGTGTTTTGGTTAAAAAAAGAAAGAAGAAGAAGAAGAAAACACTAAGCAACCCTAAACCTTTGTGTCGTTGATATTTCGGAACTTTCAACAATGATGAATTTTGCCTGTTTGCAGTAGCGTCAAAGAGTTAACGAAGAGGCCTATCTTCTGGTGACATCTGTCTCTGTTTTGAGACAAAATTAAGTCGAATGTTTTCAGGTGTTTTTTGTGCTTTCTAAAGAATATTTACAAAATGCTTGTCGGAAATAACCCTTCTTCTCCAAACAAGTAAAGTAACTGATCGTTCCAAAGTCTCGATTCACGTTATAGATAAGACAGGAAAGTCTTAGATTCCACTTTGGTATGTGGGTCAAGGGGAAGCCCACGTTGTTTCTGTTCACGACATGTTCAGATGTGAGAATGAGAGAAATAGAAAGGACTGAAAAGAACGAAAGATGAGATTGAAAAAAGTAGATCTATTTGTGAAAGAGAAACAAAAAGA
>NW_004798283.1:100913-102485 GCF_000002075.1 Aplysia californica | reverse complement strand
TTACTCTCTTGTAACACCTCTAATCTTCTGGCGCTCATATGACCTTATGCAGTTGCGAGCGCCGTAAAACCTCTACTAAAACAAAAAACTTCCTTTTTCTACATTATCACCACCCTTTTAAACACATCCTAACTTAGTCAAGTATCATGCTCGAGAACGGAGCGGCCGGCCGCGGTTCCAAACCACAGCCTGCACGTTTTTTTGTTCTCTGTTCGTTATGACGCGTTTCCAAGGCTCTCAGCCCATGTGGCTCCGTCCTTTCGGATGGGACATAAAATTCGGATGCCCTGCCACCTGATGCTAATAATAATAATAATAATGAAGATCATTAGCTCCCAGTATAATATTGGTGAACAAAGGAAAGTGCTGGTACTGTTTTGCTTGAGTGATCCCTACAGACACATGGGCTTCCATCTTTTCGTCCCTTATTAGACACAAAAAATGACTACGTGTTCAATTTCTCACAAGCGCTTGATCCTGTTCCAGACATTCTTAACGAGCAAAGACTCCGGGCGATTGATAAAATTAAATAATGTTTTGCTTTGTCATCTTTTTCAGTTTCAATTTTTTAGGTGTACTTTATAAGAGTTTTATGACTCTAGCAATACGCAAAGGTCATATCAATACCGAAGATTAGAGGTCTTACTAGAGAGTAGAATACGACCACAAAAAAAAAGGTTGGAGAGGTAAAGGAGAAAGATGTTTGGTTGAAAAGTAGGAGCAAACCATACCAGAACGCCCGCCAACCACCCACATTCTCTTACTCGTGCTGTAAAACTTTAAAAGTGACCGTAGGCAACTGATTTGTCTCGTTATCTCTTCTCTTCGGTCCTTTGCTATATTATAATTATGACGTCTCAGTCATAGGTGGCGTCGGTGGCCACATTAGAGCACCCACAAACCACCCACCAGAAGGTCGAAAAGGCCTGCTTAATTAATAGAATAAACAGTGTCAAAGCTACCATAGAGTAGAGCCTTCACCAACTATTCTCTTCTCCTCGTAAAATCTAAACTCTAGGATCAAAATAATTTCGCAGCAACTGATTTGTCTCGTTATCTCTTCCCTTCGATCATTTGCCCTATAATGACGTCTCAGTCACAGGTGTCGCGTCGGTGGCCCAGTAGTGGTTAGGCAGCCGGGCCCGTAATCGTGACATTGCGGGTTCGGGGGTTCAGAATGTTCGAGCATCAGCTCAGTCCGACGTTGTGTCCGTGAGAAAGGCGCTTTACATGAATTTCCCAGTTGACTCTATCCTTTCGGAGATGGTCATTTAACTCGGAGGTCCCGCCTCTTGAACAGGCTAACAGTGTTGATAAGGGCGTCAAACCTATACATGTATTATTTTATCATTTCTTTTCCCAGTCACACTCTTTTTCGGCCTATTCTTATCTTATTTTTGCATGACGATAAAACATTTGAGCTGCCAACTTTGGAAAATAAAAAACAAAATCAAAGCCTCACACTTCTTAACGATATCCGTACAATTTGATCGCCAGCCCACGGTTATGTTTCCCTTGACAAAAATTACTCCCTGCCTTTTTTCATTAAAAAAAAATAAGCATCAGCAAGAA
>NW_004798283.1:98253-100813 GCF_000002075.1 Aplysia californica | reverse complement strand
GAGAGGTAAAGGAGAAAGATGTTTGGTTGAAAAGTAGGAGCAAACCATACCAGAACGCCCGCCAACCACCCACATTCTCTTACTCGTGCTGTAAAACTTTAAAAGTGACCGTAGGCAACTGATTTGTCTCGTTATCTCTTCTCTTCGGTCCTTTGCTATATTATAATTATGACGTCTCAGTCATAGGTGGCGTCGGTGGCCACATTAGAGCACCCACAAACCACCCACCATTGAAGGTCGAAAAGGCCTGCTTAATTAATAGAATAAACAGTGTCAAAGCTACCATAGAGTAGAGCCTTCACCAACTATTCTCTTCTCCTCGTAAAATCTAAACTCTAGGATCAAAATAATTTCGCAGCAACTGATTTGTCTCGTTATCTCTTCCCTTCGATCATTTGCCCTATAATGACGTCTCAGTCACAGGTGTCGCGTCGGTGGCCCAGTAGTGGTTAGGCAGCCGGGCCCGTAATCGTGACATTGCGGGTTCGGGGGTTCAGAATGTTCGAGCATCAGCTCAGTCCGACGTTGTGTCCGTGAGAAAGGCGCTTTACATGAATTTCCCAGTTGACTCTATCCTTTCGGAGATGGTCATTTAACTCGGAGGTCCCGCCTCTTGAACAGGCTAACAGTGTTGATAAGGGCGTCAAACCTATACATGTATTATTTTATCATTTCTTTTCCCAGTCACACTCTTTTTCGGCCTATTCTTATCTTATTTTTGCATGACGATAAAACATTTGAGCTGCCAACTTTGGAAAATAAAAAACAAAATCAAAGCCTCACACTTCTTAACGATATCCGTACAATTTGATCGCCAGCCCACGGTTATGTTTCCCTTGACAAAAATTACTCCCTGCCTTTTTTCATTAAAAAAAAATAAGCATCAGCAAGAAAACTATTTTCCAGAAAAGTCGATAGACAAATTGAGCGAGGTGTATGCGTATTATAAATCATGTGGATTTTATTTATTTTTTTTTTTTTGAAAACTGGCTTTCAAGACTGAAACATTCTTGCGTTTTGTATCAATGTTGCCGGGACATTCTAGTGTTCTCATTTCGCCATCAGGGCACAGTAGATGTGCCAACCACAACCATCGCTCAGATAATCTGTGAATTGTAGCACGGCGACAGAGGGAATATGTATCAGCAACACCATGCTTCTCTGGGTCACCACGATCTATGCTGGTCCCACGCCAAATAAGACGTAGAGGAGAATCAAAATGTTGGATGGTATTGGTATCTAGGAAATCCGAAATGTTAGTCTTAATAAAAGCTTTACGGCTCTTGTGCAACACAATAAAGTTATGTAAGTGCAGAAGATTAGAGGTGTTACAAGAGAGTAACAAGCACAAAAAAGAAGGAGGGGAGATAAGGACGATAGATGATTGAATGATAGGAAAGAAGAAGCAAACCACTCCAAAGCACCCGCCATCCACCGGGGAATACTTGGCAATCAAACATATCCGTATTACCAAAATGTGCTCGGTTTCGATATCTTTTTTTTCTCCAAAAGTACAGCTCTGAAAGCTTCCCCGTGTAAATCTCTGTGGGGGCCAAACAGCTTTGCAGCATGTTACACGCTCGAGCTTTATCCCAACCTTTCATCTCTGCACAGTGCCAAGTTCCCGGTATAATATTGGTGAACAAAGGAACGTTTTTAAAGGTTTTATAAAATGAAACTGCTTTTACGTACATGTATTTCTGGATGATAGAATCTAGTTTCACATGCAGATACAGCTATCAAATCCACGATCTTGAGAAATTGCAGACAGGAGACCTCAGCTTCCAGCCCGAGACTCATTTACTGAAGTAAGAAAAAATATGTTCGGCAGTATTTATCAGCACAAATAGTTTGTAGCTAAGAAAATTATCCCCACTCTCTCGGCAAAGATTAAGAAGAATTTTTTTCCAAAAAACGCTTTCTTTATTCCTAGCTTTTAACACGTTCCAAACGAGACAAGACAACATTGGCCTGCCTTTTTCTCAAAGAAATAAAACCTCCCCCGACGTCAATGCACATTTAAAATGACATGGCCAGACAAGGGGAAAAACCCCTTTGATTCTATTGAAATACTTCCTTCTTTGCGGGGGATTTTCTCAAGTTGTAAATAGCCTCTTTACTATCATTGAGATTGGGAGGGGGGGGGGAGGACATCTTTCTGCATTGTTTGTTTGTTGCTGGAGATCTAAAGCAGGGTTTGTGTTAGATTGAACCGATGGAGTCTGGCGGAAAAGATAGAAAGTTTGATTGCATTATAAAACAGGTAAAAGAAAACCAAATAAAAAATTAGCAGGACCAAAACAAACACACAAGATTCCTGCAGAGGGAAATGTGATAATGAAGAGAAAGAGAGATGCTGTCCAAATAATCTACCTCGGCTTTCCGCACTCCCATATACATATATATATATACAGCGGACAGTGTCTGTGTCAGGGTGATATCCTGTGTCAAGACCCCGTTGTTGGACGTGGGTGTATATTTTCTTTGGACCCTTCTGTCATGTTTTTGATACTCTCTGATTACTTTGGAATAACGCGACCAAACTCCTCCCTTCCTCCCC
>NW_004798283.1:93169-94731 GCF_000002075.1 Aplysia californica | reverse complement strand
AAATGTCAGTGTCTGTAGAACCTCACAATCGAATTAGAATACCAGTCAATTGGAAAACAAACGAATTTATTCACAAACTGTATCTTTTTTTCTAAGAGTAACTCAAGGTTAAAAAACAAGCAAGGCCCATCCTAAAAAGTGTAAAATAAGTTAGTGAAGTTGTTGTAAGATTTGTGTGGCGTAGCCAAACAGTTTTTCATTCTACCCCATCATATTAATAGGCTAAAACAACACCTGGACATGGATGGCTGGTGCCTCTATAAATAAATCATTGATGGTCTGGTCTGGTCCCATCATATTAATATGAACTCTAATCTGAAAACACAGCATCTTTGGTGTAGCAGTTATGCAGTTCACCGTCACACGCAGAAGGCCAGAGTTCGAGTCTCGTATGGGGAGAAGGACTTTTTATCGAGTATCTCAGTCTTTCTGCTGGGACGTTGCATCCCTTTCACTCTCAGCCCAGGTTGGCCTTAAGGACCAGCAGAGCTGGGTTTAAGTCCGATTTCTAAATGGTCTAAAATGTGCCGATAGGGAAGTAAAACGCCTATGTAAATAACTTCAAACGCATGTTATAGTAATAGATAGCATATTATGTACAGCATAAATCCCCGCCCAACAGCTAGCTCTATGCGCTTCACAATCTATACTATGTTCTGCAATTCTCTGCAATTACAGTATAGTGTTCCTGTTACATAATAGGCACCTGATACCAGCCTGCAGTCAACTGGGGAGAGAATGCATGAATTTTGTTCTTACATGCATTTATGTAAAGCACCTAGAGCTGGGTTTACACGGGAGTGGGCGCTATAGAAATGATCTTCATTACAATTATTATTATGTAATACAACAGCAAGCTCTATGCGCTTCACAGTCTATACTATGTTCTGCAATTCCCTGCAATTTCAGTATAATTTTCCTGTTGCATAATCGGCACATGATACCAGCCTGCAGTCAACTGGGGGAGACATATGTAATACAAAAGTATATATGTGAGGCAGCGTGGTGGATTCAGGCTCTCGTCAAAATAATCAAAGTGAAGAAACCTGCATTTTTCTGCAGGCTTGTGAATTTTTATCACATTTTTGTTTTTTGGCTCAACACCTTTCATGCCCATTAAAGAACCTATTTCTGTGTGGATTTTTCTGAAAAACGTTGATTAAAGGCACAACAAATGTAAAATTTCAGTTACCATGGACTCTTAAGCTAAGAAAATAACTAATCTTTGGCGGCCATTTTCTCACTAATTTTACCTCTGGAAACAGGTGACCCCACACCTCCATCATTCGCAAATATCTCGACTAGCATTCAAGATAAATTGATATTTTTTCCATCCAAATAAAGACAAATGAACACGCTTTAAGATGATACCGATAACTCTACATGCCCAAAAATTGACGAGAGCCTAATTCCACCACGCTGCCTCACATGACATATAGATCGACAGGGGGTCATTTTTCCTTTGCCTTCTGCCCACTGACTGCATTCGCTGACCCAACACAGACTTACTAACTGAACCGAGGTCAGAGCAGTGGTGACCACATACCCCCACCACACCCCCT
>NW_004798283.1:91874-93069 GCF_000002075.1 Aplysia californica | reverse complement strand
AAAATAATGTTAGCGTTAGTCCTATCTTCCTCTGCTCTGATGAGTCACGAGGGATGTGGGCACCCGCTATCCCGTTCCCTACTTGAACCAACAAACGCATGTTATAATAATAGATATCATTTGTACAGCATAAATCCCCGCTCAACAGCAAGCTCTATGCGCTTCACAATCTATACTATGTTCTGCAATTCTCTGCAATTACAGTATAATTTTCCTGTTACATAATAGGCACATGATACCAGCCTGCAGTCAACGAGGGAGAGAATGCATGAATTATTTTGTTCTTACATGCATTTATGTAAAGCGCCTAGAGCTGTGTTTAGACGGGAGTGGGCGCTATAGAAATGATCTTCATTACAATTATTTTTATGTAATACAACAGCAAGCTCTATGCGCTTCACAATCTATACTTTGTTCTGCAATTCTCTGCAGTTACAGTATAATTTTCCTGTTACATAATAGGCACATGATACCAGCCTGCAGTCAACTGGGGAGAGATTGTAATACAAAAGTATATATGTGAGGCAGTGTGGTGGAATCAGGCTCTCGTCAAAATAATCAAAGTGAAGAAACTTGCATTTTTCTGCAGGCTTGTGATTTTTTATCACATTTTTGTTTATTGGCTCAACACTTTTCATGCCCATTAAAGAACTCATTTCTGTGTGGATTTTTTTTAAAAACGTTGAATAAAAGCACAACAAATGTAAAATTTCAGTTACCATGGACTCTTAAGCAAAGAAAATAACTAATCTTTGGCGGTCATTTTCTCACTAATTTTACCTCTGAAAACAGGTGACCCCCCTCCCCCCCTCCATCATTCGCAAATATCTCGACTAGCATTCAAGATAAATTGATATTTTTTCCATCCAAATAAAGACAAATGAACAATCTTTAAGATGATACAGATAACTCTACATGCCCAAAAATTGACGAGAGCCTGATTCCACCATGCTGCTTCACATATAGATCAACAGGGGGTCATTTTTCTTTCGCCTTCTGCCCACTGACTGCATTCGCTGACCCAACACAGACTTACTAACTGAACCGAGGTCAGAGCAGTGGTGACCACATACCCCCACCACACCCCCTTGTATGTAAACACACAGACACACACACACATACACACACATACACACATATACATACACACAAACACACACACATAATATATATAGTTTGTATATATGTATGTATA
>NW_004798283.1:89277-90802 GCF_000002075.1 Aplysia californica | reverse complement strand
GTTGTGAATTTTTATCAAATTTTAGTTTTTTGGTTCAACACCTTTCATGCCCATTAAAGAACGCATTTCTGAGGGATTTTTTTTCTCTGAAAAACGCTGATTAAAGGTACAATAAATGTAAATTTTCAGTTGCCACGGACTCTTAAGCTAAGGAAAAACTAATCTTTGGCGGCCATTTTCTCACTAATTTTACCTCTGAAAACATGTGACCCCCACCTCCTTCATCCGCAAATATCTCGACTTGTATTCAAGATAAATGAATACTTTTTTCTTTCAAATAAAGACAAGTGAATAAGCTTTAAGATGATACCAATAAGACTACATGCCCAAAAATTGACGAGAGCCTGATTCCACCACGCTGCCTCACATATTTTATGTCAGATTTCTCAAAACTAAGTACTGAGCAGAGATAAAACTGTAATTCTAGGGTTTGTGATGGTGACCAAGTTGTAAGTGAGGACATCAGACTCACAGTAATAATGCCAAGCGTTAGTCGGTGACACGGCGTTTAGGTGGGTGGTGGTCACTGTGAATTGTCTGTGTGTCCTTGAGAGACACGATGACCCGAACTATAAAAAAAAATACTAAAAGCTAGAAATACAAAACAGACAAACTAAAAACAAAGAAAAACCACCGAAGAAAATAGTGCGCTTCACAGAGGCGACTGGCAGTGAAGAGTTTGTAAACGTGTCTAGTCTATATTGGTGTGATAGTGTGTATTTGATAATTATTATAAATTATTCTTTGTACATATAATGTTATTATGTATGTGTTTTGATTACGGTAGGTATGTGCGTTTAATTCAACGCCTTTATAATCCAAACATTTTGCTACTGTGATGAATAAAGTGGAACTGATTTATCTTATTACTTAAGGATTAAATCAATATCTCTATCCATGTTAGAAGAAGACTACTAACTGACGTCAAATAAATGTAAAGTGCGATCATTCCATTTCTTTTCTTTTTTTCAAATACTCGACACGCAAATAACCTTTTTCTGTTTACAAAGTCCCACTGCAGTTTACAAAGTCCCACTGCAGTTTACAAAGTCCCACTGCAGTTTACAAAGCCCCACTGCAGTTTACATAGCCCCACTGCAGTTTACAAAGTCCCACTGAAGTTTACAAGGTCCCACTGCAGTTTACAAAGTCCCACTGCAGTTTACAAAGTCCCACTGCTCGGAAATGAGAACACGTAGAGTTAAGCAGATTCCACACACGTCTATGAGGTAGGTTATGGCGACACTTCACAGAAACAGCTCCAGGGGTCAAAAGGTGCAGCGGAGGCTTTCATGTTGGCTAATTGTCGCCACATTGGCTTAGGTGTTTACACCTGGGGCTCTCGCGGTCTAGAGATCAAGGTGTTTACCTCTTATTCAATAGGTCCCTGGTTCGAATACTGACAGCGACGGGAGTTTTTCTTCTAAAAAAATGTCTCCTTTTACCTCTTTTCCTACTATCTAAAAAATGTTCTGTCGTCTGCTTTCGTCTCCGTATTCTGCCCCCACCCCCCATACCTCCTTTG
>NW_004798283.1:87951-89177 GCF_000002075.1 Aplysia californica | reverse complement strand
TCTCTCTCTCTCTCTCTCTCTGGTAAAATTGAAGGCAAATGAGGCAGGGGTAGTACCAGAGTAACGTATTTGGAAAGCCTAAACCGATGAGAACAGGGTAGGATCAGGATAATAATTATAGCTTTTTAGAACACCCGAACAAAGAAATGAACGGCAAGTAATGATGGCCGATGTCTGTTGCAGATCTGGCAGTTGATGATAACGATTTTTAAATCAGTGTGTTTTGTGACTTCGGAGGGTATCGATCGAAATGGTAAGAGCAAAAGAAAGTAGCTCTTGGAATACAATGAACGAACTGGGTAGCGTAAAAAAGCTGGACAACGAACGGTCTCTTTCTAAAAGCGTTCAGTTTCAACACAGCTCAGTCATCATTAATGTGGATTTAGATCCGACAGTTCTGGACCTCCGACAAAACAAAAATCAATAAGCTGTCCATACAGGTCATATTCCTAAAAAAAATTTAACTTTCTTTTTTTTTCTTTTCTTTTTAAATTCAAAGCCTTGGCTTGGCCATAGCATCTGTATCTCTACCAAAGTCGTAAACAACATAATACACAAATGGCAATAACCGCTTTGGTTCTGTTTCGTAAAATGTTATCCCAAAAAAATGTTAAGCCAATGTTTTGCGCCCTTACCGACACAATTGACTATTTTAAGGAGGCTGGCAGGTGTGCCTTTGGTGCCTGGGCCACCTCAAGGTCATCATGAAGTGCCGGATCTGAAACCCCTTTGGAGATCATGGTTCTCCATTCATTTCTCCGCACGAATGCTCTCAAAAACCTCCCATTGGGTCACATTACCCTGGTGTTTCCCTGTCACCTATCTGTTCAGATTTTCCAGAAACATTTCTCTGGGTCTACCCCTGCTTCCTTTTCCTTCTATTCTTTTTTCCGGTGAGAGCAGCAAGATGTTCGAGGCCTTTATGTCGAGTCAAATGTCCCAGAAACCTCATTCGTCGCTTTCTTTGTTCTTTCTGCGCGGCCCATTCGGTCCTCTTTTTGTACTTCCTCGATTGGTTTCTTTTCTGTCCACGAAATGTTCGTTTCTCCTAAGAAACCACATTTCTGATTGCCTCTATTTTACTTTCACTATCTTGGTATTTGTCGAACCCAAGATACCCTGCAGAAAAAAGTGTAGGTGCAGGTCCTTGTGTGTGTGTGTGTGTGTGTGTGTGTGTGTGTATGTGTGTGTGTGTGTGTGTGTGTGTGTGTGTGTGTGTGTGTGTT
>NW_004798283.1:85673-87469 GCF_000002075.1 Aplysia californica | reverse complement strand
TATATATATAGCAGTGGACTTCTACAAATAGAGAGGCATCTGGTGATATTCTTTGCTCCCTCGTAGTACTCGTGTAGAACTAGCCTCTAACAGATTATCGGTTTTTCCTTTGGACTCCCAGATTATATCGACTTTTCTTCACACATCCCGTGTTCTTCTGATGGGCTACTCTGCTCACCTCTCTAGCTTCAACAGCATAAAGTCTGCTTCGACAATCAAGGCACCTCGGAAGTAGCTGGTCACAAGAGTGTGACAAACATACAAAAGAAGTAGAGGGGAAATGGCGATAGTAAGGATTAGGAAAGAGAAACCAGTAGTTCCCTGTTGCAGTTCAGGCACAGTTATAAGCATGACATTGATGAATCAACCCATTTACAATTCTACAGTGTATAAAAACATGTTAATGTCCCCCTTTTGGGAATGGCCTAAAGACACTTCAGTCAGTAGTACCGCCACGGGGGTGGGTGTAATTCTGTTATCATTACTATCTTTACAATTCGTTCATGGCTCTCTTATTTGCTTTTCTTTATTGGACGCGGTGTTTTGTTTCTTCTCTTTTGTGTAATCAGCATCATCATCATCATCATCATCATCATCATCATCACCATCATCATCATCATCATCATCATCATCATCATCATCATCATCATCATCATCGGTGACGTCGGTGGCCTAGATCAAGTGGTTAGGCTACCGGACTTGTAATCATGAGATTGAGGGTTTGGGGGTTCGAGCCTCAGCTCGGTCCGACGTTGTGTCCCTGATAAAGTCATTTCCTATTTGGTTCGGCCCTTTCGGAGATAGACGTTAAACTCGGAGGTCCCGCCTCTTGAATAACCCAATAGGGTTAACCTTTACCATTTCATCATCATGATCACAATCACGTTCATGATCATCGTCATTATTATTATTATTATTATTATTATTATTAGTAGTAGTAGTAGTAGTAGTAGTAGTAGTAGTAGTAGTAGTAGTAGTAGTACTATTTCATTATTATTATCATCTTTATTATCATCATTATTATTAACATTGTTGTTGTTGTTGTTGCTGTTGCTCTTCTTCTTATTATTACTATTATTATTATTATTTCTATTACTTTCCAGTAGCCCCTCTAGTCTTCAACACGTATACATGTACTACGATCGTATTGTGTTGTAAGGGCCGTGAAACTCTATCTAAAACTAAATGAAACCTTCCTTAGCAGAGAGGACTTGACATAACTGACCACCCAAGAGAAATGTGAAAGGAAAAGATTCAAGAGCAGCGGCCACACACATTACAGTTACACTCTGCAGGGAGCAATTTTGCTTTGATGGGGGCGGGCTTTTTTCTCTTTTCGTTTGGGGGAGGGGGTTGTTTTTGTTTGTTTTTTGTTGTTTTTTTTTGTTTTTGGGTTGTTGTTGTTTTGTTTTTTGTTTTTTTGTTTATTGGTGTTTTGTTTTTGGGGGGTTTTCTGCTGGGGGTTGTTTTTTTTTGGAGGGGGGGTGATGCTACATTGGCGTCTGAACCTGCTTCTACAATTAGCCGCGAGGAGAGAAAATAACAGTAACAGTAATGTGGCAGTTGAGCAGTTGAGCGGTCTGAGGGTATCGCTATCACAGCTGGGAGATCAAGTGTGCGGAACTCGGGGACTGGCGGCCAGATAATCTGGCGCGCTCGCTCGCTGGCTGTCGACCGCTCGTTCTACTACTTCCTGTCTGCTGCTACTGCCCAGTGGTCATTAGTGAGGTCATTACCTGAGCTGGTGAGCTGCGGCGGCTATCTTGATAAAATTATCTATCGTACTGACTACCTGC
>NW_004798283.1:83562-84694 GCF_000002075.1 Aplysia californica | reverse complement strand
CGGCTACGTTATGTTCTGGGGACATCTGATGAGCTCGGTCCGACGCTGTGTCCTTGGGACATTGCGGATTTTCTATTTGGATCGGACCTTTCAGAAATGGACGTTAAAATCAGAGGCCCCGCCTCCAGTCCTGACGCCAGAATGATAATAAGAACAAGGACAAGCGTTGATATGGGTAATAAACCTTTACTATTTTTCACTTTTTGACGAGAAGAGACCGGAGTCTGTAGTTAGAAGTGAGATGTTTTGCTGTCACACGGAGTCCAGAGTTCGATTCCAGAATCATCATCAATAATCAATGCCTTTCACCCCTGGCAGTGTATAGGCCAGATACAAGCTCCTTCCGTTTATCTCTGTCCTGGGCCATACTTCTAAGCTAATTCCAAGTGAGCTTCATCTCTCTCATGTCCCTTTCCACGCATTCCAGAATGGGTAGAAATTATTATCGAGTACCTCGATCTTTCTACTGTGGTGATCATTTGTACTTCTCAATCCTTGTTGGCCTTGGCAGGCAGGGTCTGAAGCCCGCCTCCTAAATAATCTAATTTGTGCCGATAGGAGGGGAAAAAATAGAAGTTACATTTTTTAAAGGCGAGAAGAGTGGCGTGTTAACATTGACGTGTCTGTCTATAACAGGCGGGAAGATCAGGCGAGAAGATCAGGCGCCAGATAGAGAAACATCTGTTATTTCACGAGCAGGGAATCTTGACGAGCGATTTAGAAATACAAGGGGCGGAAAACAAATAGCGTGCAGCGGATAGAAAGGCAGGTAGGGAGATGGAACGAAAACAAAACAGTTGAAAGAGAAGGATGAACAGAGAACAGAGAACAGAAGTCCCCAACAAAAATTTTAATAGGCTGAGAACAAGCCTGGCATTGTTTATACGCGCGAGAGGGCGGCGTCCAAAGATACGACGCAGTTTATAGATACCGTCAGGCGGGGACCAAAAATGTGGCGTCGTTAAAAGAAACTGTCGGTATCTGCCAACTTAATGTGTCTGAAACTGTTCGGGGCAGCTTTTTTGTTTCTTTTCATTGTCGTTTACCTTTATTTTTCTGGGCGGAAGAGAGTGGAGAGAGAGAAAGCGAGAGAGAGAGAGAGAGAGAGAGAGCGAGAGAGAGAGAGAGAGAT
>NW_004798283.1:81162-83462 GCF_000002075.1 Aplysia californica | reverse complement strand
ATTATTATTATTATTATTATTATCAAGCTGTAGCATCTAACAATTTTAAAAAGTATGGGTAAATGGCTGCCAACGACAGGCGGGACAGTTTTTATCTTGGGGAGGTAATTCATTATTCTTTAAGTGCAGGAGATAAAATGTAGTTAGTTCCCTTATTTTTCTATGACGCAGTCATTGACATGATTATCTTTGGATAGAGTACATGTACATGGTGGACAGAGAATCTATATTATGTCTATTTGTCTGTCTATCTGTCTGTCTGTTTGTCTGCCTGTCTGTCTGTATGTCTCCCTACCTATCTATCTATACCAATCGATGACATAGCATGCCACATTGCCATGCCATACTATACCATACACCACACCACACCACATCACACCACACCATACCATACCACACCATGCTATGCCATATCTTGCCTCACCCCAACACTGCACCACACCACATCACACCACACCACGCCACACCACACCACACCACACCACATCACACCACACCACACCACACCACACCACACCACACCACACCACACCACACCATACCACACCCCACATGCTATGCCATACCATGCTATGCCATACCATGCCTCACCCCAACACCACACCACATCACACCACACCAACCACAACACATCACACCACACCACACCACACCACACCGCACCACCTCACACCACACCACATCACACCACACCACACCACCTCATACCACATCACACCACACCACACCACATCACACCACACCACACCACCTCATACCACATCACACCACACCACACCACATCACACCACACCACTCCACACCATTGCTATGCCATACCATGCCTTTGCCCAACACCACACCACACCACACCACACCACACCACACCACACCACACCACACCACACCACACCACACCACACTACCCCACACCATGCTATGCCATGTCATACCTTACCCATACACCACACCACATCACACCGCATCACACCACACCACACCACACCACACCACATCACATCACACCACACCACACCACACCACATCACACCACACCACACCACACCACATCACACCACACCACACCACACCACACCACACCATGCTATGCCATACCATGCCTCACCCCAACACCACACCACATCACACCACATAACATCACACCACACCACACCATACCACACCACACCGCATCGCACCACACCACACCACACCACACAACACCACACCACACCATACCACACCCCACCATGCCATGTCATACCATGACTCACCCCAACACCACACCACATCACACCACACCAAACACAACACATCACACCACACCACACCACACAACAACAGACCACACAAACACCGCACACCTCACACCACACCACATCACACCACACCACACCACCTCATACCACATTACACCACATCACACCACACCACACCACCTCATACCGCACCACACCACACCACACCATACCATGCCATGTCATACCATACCCCAACACCACACCACACCACACCACATCACATCACACCACACCACATCATACCACACCACACCACACCACACCACACCACACCACACCACACCATACCACACCACACCATGCTATGCCATACCATGCCTCACCCCAACACCACACCACATCACACCACATAACATCACACCACACCACACCATACCACACCACACCGCATCGCACCACACCACACCACACCACACAACACCACACCACACCATACCACACCCCACCATGCCATGTCATACCATGACTCACCCCAACACCACACCACATCACACCACACCAAACACAACACATCACACCACACCACACCACACAACAACAGACCACACAAACACCGCACACCTCACACCACACCACATCACACCACACCACACCACCTCATACCACATTACACCACATCACACCACACCACACCACCTCATACCGCACCACACCACACCACACCATACCATGCCATGTCATACCATACCCCAACACCACACCACACCACACCACATCACATCACACCACACCACATCATACCACACCACACCACACCACACCACACCACACCACACCACACCATACCACACCACACCATGCTATGCCATACCATGCCTCACCCCAACACCACACCACATCACACCACACCAACCACAACACATCACACCACACCACACCACACCACACCGCACCACCTCACACCACACCACATCACACCACACCACACCACCTCATACCACATTACACCACATCACACCACACCACACCACCTCATACCGCACCACACCACACCACACCATACCATGCCATGTCATACCA
>NW_004798283.1:40205-80980 GCF_000002075.1 Aplysia californica | reverse complement strand
GAGAGAGAGAGAGAGAGAGAGAGAGAGAGAGAGAGAGAGAGAGAGAGAGAGGAGTGTGAATGTGTACTGAATGAGGGTGCTATGGGTGTAACTTTGTATGTGTTCGCCTGCAGTGACTCTATGTGTATTGTAAGGATTGTTCACATTGATCGTTCCCACAAGAAGGCTGCCATTTCCTTTGGTTTGTATTTCAATTTCTAAACAATGTATGAAAGTCAACTAAACTGCATTGACAGCTTACTGAAATTCTCTGTTTCGCATGGTCTTGGGTTTATCTCTAAACAAGGGAAACAACCATAGCTGTCTATAATGAAAATACTTAGTATATATTGAGTTGTCTCTCTTCAAGGACGAGGCCTTTTTTTTTTGTTTCTTTGAAATTCGTGAGTAGCGTCCCTTGTCTGAAACCATTTCCACTTCCGCAAACCGTTGTTTACGGGTGGTTGCCATGCACAGAATTGAAACCGGACTTTCAAGACTTTAGAAGGTGCGACCTCCTTGATATATTTTTTTGCAAGACCTGCTCAACGGAATTTTAATTTTAATAACATTCATGCAATGTAGTATTCTGATTTTTAGTATTTTTTGCTCTTGTTTCTGTCTGTATTTTTAAAGATTGTATTGTTGACTAGGCCCCTATGCTTGCGCTAACTCTTCCTATCTCTGCACTTTAAACTCTGCCTCTGTTTATTCGACTTAATCGTTATCGACCAGCTGTTTGTATTTTTAAAGACCGGATTATTTGACTCTGACACCTGACTGTATGATTTGAACAGCATTTGTTCTCCATCGTCTTTTGGGGGAGTTTTGTATGTTTTGTTTGTTTGGGGCAATGGGGGCTTTTTTTTTTTTTTTCAAAAACTGTAGGCTGAGTGGGGGAGGGGGGGTAGTGGGTAACCATTCTGGTACCATCTGTCTGTTTGTATTTTTATGGATGGGTAACCATGCTGATACCATCTGTGTGTCTGTATTTTTATGGAGTATCGGTTATGTCTGTAACCTGTTTGTGCTTTTACTTTTAATGCAGTACAAGTTGAGACTGCCATTTGCCTGTATATCTTTTTGTACCATATTTGTTGAGATTCTTCTGTCTGAATGTATAAAGCGACTACTAATTTGTCATTTTCTTCATCAGCCTGTACAATTTATTGTAATGACCACATATGCTGTGGCCTTTCCTTTACAATTTGACTATTTATTGAAAGGCCACCTCTATTCTCACCCGGAGTGAGAATAGTGCAGGCGAGTCTTGTGGCTATTCTCACCCGGTGCGCGTTCACCAAATTTTGCGTTCACCCTAAACCACAGAATTCTACACTGGGATAACAGAAAAATTGTAGAATTCTGTGCCGTGAACAAACGTTCCATTACAACTGTAGCCTACTAAAAGCGTACAATTTTGTCTGTGGGCAGTGGAGAAAGAGAGAGAGGAGTAGCGCGAGAATTTCCGGGCAAAACAAAATGGCGACCCGCGGAGTTCGGCTCGATTCGAAAAGTTAAATAGCCGTAGCATCTTTGTAGACAACCAAATAAATTTACTTTTGTGTTTTAACATTTTTTAACTTGGTTTTGGTCAATTTGATCATCCACACCGATAGACAGTATTCAGAAAGAGAGAGAGAGAGAAGAGGGGAGGAGTTGATCTTGCGAGAACTTCCGGGAGGGTGAGAATAGCCACTTTCTTATTGAAAACATTCCGAAACCAAATATCACGTCGGATCCTGTTGACTTTGTTTCTTTACTACACTCCTTACCCGGCCTGTGCGATGACTAACGGGAGAGAGATTTTTTTGTTTTTAAATGTGGATGTTAAATGGGAATCGAACACTGGACTCCTGTGTGGGATAGGGAAACACTTAGCTGCTACACAACAGACATCAGTGCAATCACTCTGTTGCTTGCAAAGTCATTGATGATTTATTCAAAGAGTCAACAATTAATATTTTCCATGATTAATCCTTTGGTTATGTTGGTTTCGTGTCTGTTCAGTTCA
Source organism: Aplysia californica (assembly GCF_000002075.1). NCBI lineage: Eukaryota > Metazoa > Mollusca > Gastropoda > Aplysiida > Aplysiidae > Aplysia > Aplysia californica. The sequence continues at coordinate 78,987 of NW_004798283.1, read as the reverse complement.
CTGGTGAGCATCCAAACAGACATCGCCATGTCCACCTTCAACTTGGGCTACGAACTGCTTCGAAGCAGCACTCCACACTCAAGGTCAGACTGCGTGAGCGTCGCATCAGACCGCATGATGCCGGTGAGCACGATGCATCGCATGGCGCTGAAAGCCTGTGAGAAAGTCATTTTGTTGATGAACAATACGAGGATGCTCACCCGGCACCACAGGCTGGCCAGTATGAATGATGTACTGGTCTACCTTACAGTGAGTAGGAACGATATGTTGTTGTATACCCCCCAGTGAGTTGGAATGATATTGTTGAGTACCACGCAGTGAGTAGGGAGTAGGAACGATGTTGTATATCTCACAGTGAGTAGGAACGATATATTGTTCTATACCTCATAGTGAGTTGGAATGATATGTTGTTGTATGCCTCACAGTGAGTAGGAAGAATATTGTTGTGTACTTTACAGTGAGTAGGGAGTAGTAGGAACGATATTGTTGTATACTTCACAGAGAGTAGGAGTAATGTTATTGTATTCCACACAGTATGAATAATGTGTCAAACTAAGTCAACAAAGTGGGTGGTTGGTGGGTGCTCTGGTGTGGTTTGCTCCTTCTTTCCTATCAAACATCTATCGTCTTTATCTCCCCTCCTTCTTTTTTATGTTGGTTACTCTCTTGTAACACCTCTAATCTTCTGGCGCTCATATGACCTTATGCAGTTGCGAGCGCTGTAAAACCTCTACTAAAACAATAAGTCAACAAAGAGTAAATGATGTATTTTTCTAACTCACAGCAGTGAGCATGAATAATGTTACTGTATACAGCTAGCATCTGCGTTTATCGCAGCCGCGACCCACGAATCGCGGTCGCGATTTTTGGCATTTTTTGGTCCGCGAATCGCGGCCACGATTTTTGCAGTTTTCAAAAAAGACAAAACAACAAAGCCACTTCATAACATATTAGAAATGAATTTTCATAATTTTTAAGATATCCATATGTTTCTATTTTCATGCGCAGAGTATAAGTACATTACATTACATACTATTTATATTGCTGTCTGTCTTTATATATTTTTCCCTCTTTGTTGTGTTTTAATTTGTTGGTGTGTTAATTTTTCCAAAATATTTTCTTATGATTTGTTTTTCTTTTTTTGTGGTTATACAACGTAATGTCATTTAATTTGATGCTGTTCCTACCTTTTTAAAAATATAAATGTGTTATGTTAGAGCGTGTCTCCACCAAAACCGAATACTGACACTGGCACGCCCAAATAGTGTGTGATTCCATAATTTACATGTAATGTAATCCTGTAGGCCTACTTTTTCTTGAATTACTCACGTTTAGGGTTAAGACGACCAATTTTCGGATTTTGTTAATTTTTGTGGTTATTTATCCGTGCTGTTCTAAATTTGATTTCATTCTGTTGTGAAACCTTTATTTTTCACATTTTTACACTCTGGGTGACTACAAATGATAATCTGGATGCTTAAAACGCAGAGCACAAGAAATTCTGGTGTTTTGATTGTTACCTGTATCAACATATTGCTATATACGTCGTCACGGAGATTTGAAAGCTTGAAAATTAATGGCAACTTTTGCCACTTTTTGTGGTAACTTTTGGACAAAAAAATGGCAACAAACGCAGATGTTAGATACAGTTTGAAAAATTTGTCAAACTGCTTCAAAGTGTAAATAAATTATGAATAATGTGTCAAACTACTTCAAAGTGTAAGTGATGTACTTTCCTGACTCACAGTCATTATGAATGAGGCACTAATCTAGCTCACAGGGTCTCTAAATGATGTACTGGGCTACTATTTGTTGTGACTATATGAATATAATTGATGACTGACTTACCTGTAGTATAAGGACAGGCGGGCTAACCCAGATTTCGGGAGTTTCCAGAAATCTTGACCTACACCAAAAGTGGGCATTGCCGTACCTATTGGAGAAGATTGGTTTCGTTGGTGTGTATATTTGTTTGGTTATAGAGAAAACTCTCCTTGTCTTTCAAAGAAACTGAACAAGGAGCAAAACTGCATTTTTCGGGGTAGCCCCCTTGTGCTTAAAATCGACCAAATGATGTGCTGATCTACCTCACAGTCACAGTATGACTGATGTTTTAGTCATACCACTGAGTTTATGAATGATGAACTGGTCTGTGTCATAGTTTAAATGATGTACTCATCTGCCTCGTCATAGTACAGTAGAAATAATGTACATTTATCTACCTCACAGAGGGTATGAAGGTATGAATAATAAAGTGATCTACTTCAAAGGGCCTATGAAAGATATTGCAATCTACCTCACTGAAAGATGCACTGATTTATACGTACCTCATAGTACAATAAATAAGATACGGTACTCGTTTACCTCAAAGTAGAAATGATGTTTTCATCTACGGTACCTTAGAAGAGTGGGTTTGAAAGATGTACTTTACACTGTGAATGGTAACTCGCTGATGCACCTCTGGATGAATGACATACTGATCTACCCTGCATTCTTTTTTCGTAGCTCCTATATTTGAGGGGGGGGGGGACGCAAAACCGGCTTAGCAAAATTTTGGAAAAAGTCGAGAATTTTTGCCTATAAATGCACATTAGTTACCTTCTATCAGATGCACAAAGTGTTTTCAGTCAAAGCCCAATGCATAGTTCATAAAAGCCACCAAAAAATCTTTTTATGCTTGTTTATGCGTATCGCAGCATTAAAAAAAGCTGATTTTCTCAAAAATACTAAAATGGATGTAACGGGTTTTGCATATCAGCCCCTCATATGTTGCCTTTTTAGTGTTTCTCAGCTTAGTTCTCTGTCTTTTGTCGAAGATATCATCGAAACATATGACCACTGCCGTTCATTTCTATTATGATTTTTTAGATTTCATTTTAATTTGGTTTGAGATCTTGAATTGTGGTTGGGATTCCCTTAAGACATACATTTAATTCACAGCTTGTAAGATGTTATCGTTGAATCGCTTTGGCAAAGGCATCATGGCTACTGGCTGTAAAAAAAAAAGATATAGACCCTCATTATGTCAGATTCTATCAATGATTTATAATCAGCTGTACTCAGAAAACTTTTGGAAATCAAGCTTGACTTTTTGGAGAGGGATTTGCTTTTGACGTATTCCTATATTTCATCTTTTGATATAAAGTAATAAAGGACTACTAGTGTCTAGAACTGCCCCCATCCCACCCTGCTTTCTCTCCCAGTTGTCATTTATAATATGTTTACTTCAGTGTCAATGTTTTAGGTGGCTGCCTATTTCACAGAGTTGTAGTACTAGCTTGGCGCTAACATACACACACAGACAAGCGCAAACACACACATGCTCACACACACCCATACACACACACCCAAAAAAAATACTTGCACACACACACACACACACACACACACACACACACACACACACACACACACATACACACACACACAAGCATGCGCACATACATACGCAAACATGTGCTCTCACACCCACAAACACAGACAAACACACACACAAACACACATACATACACTCACAGATGTGCACACATTCATTCTTACAAACATAACTCCTGTAACCTTGACCACAAGGTCACCATGCGCTTTCACGCATACACTCGCACACATGCACACTCAAATACATACACTACACAGATGTGCGCACACTCATGCTCACAAACATTACTCCTGTAACCTTGACCTTCCTCTGCTCCCACCACAGGGTCACCATGAAGACGAGGGTCTGCCGGGAGACAGAGGAGATTTTTACCGGCGAAAGTTGGCGGAGCAGCTCTACGTCCACTACAGTCTCCAGAACGTGGACCACTCCAATGTGTTGAGTTTCGTCGACGGACTTCTCAGACTGGAGCGGGACTGCCGTTTTGTTTTGTCTGAGCGCGGATGTCGTCGTTCTGAGGCCCCGCCCATCAATGTCGACGGGCAAATCTTGGATATGATTGGTCGCCTTGCCGATGTTCACTAAATTTGTGCTGTTGCATACCCTCAATAAAAAGTGTTTGGGTGTGTGTGGGAGGGGAGGGGGGAGGGGGAGTGAACTGAATTTTAAGAACTAAATAATGGTGAACCATGATCGCTGATGTCTCTTTCAGATGCGGCATGTGCAGCAGAAGAAGAAGAAAATATTGCCCCTTGGTTTTAATGCTATCTATCACATAAGTTGAGAAGAATCAGAGCACACGCTAAGGTTTCACTCACTAAAAAGGGGCTTGCCAAAATAATCAGAGCTGTTTACCTCATTTCTGGGAGAAGAATCTTCAGTCTGCCAAACAAGACCATATCGTGTCTTCAGCAGTATTATATATATATTATTATAACTCTTTTTTTTTTATAACGAATGTAAAAATTACACTGTGCTTATCTTGTCTGTTATCCCGTACGCTTTTTATGAGATGTTTTGCCATACATTAATATCTGGTTTGGTGGTTTAGTATTACTTGTTCGCTTTACAGTATATCATGAAAGAGGGTTTGAATGCTTTGGGCTAGCTACTTGTTTTATTTCTGCATTCTTAAGAAATTTGACTCTTTTAGGGTGTAGTGCAAATTACTTAAAACTATAATATTGCGTGTTGTCTTACTCCTTTCCCTGGTTGGAACAGAAGTGAAGTACCATGTGTATATATATATATATATATATGTATGTATGTGTAGGCTGTAATTTGTACTAAAGTATATTATACTGCAGATTTTATTTTTAACAAGGGTATAATTATATTCCAAATTTTTCATACGCCTTTTCCCTGGAAATTTTGTCACAAAATGAGCAAGGAGGTAATGTGGACACATCAACAGTGAACCAGAAGACATATTAGGTTCATAGCTTTTCCATTTTGATGCTGTTAGAGAAAACACCATGCATATGGCAGCACTGTGCCGTATGAGCTGTAAAAAATGAAACTCTTCGGGAAAAAAAATGCGGATTATAGGGGGGATTTCAAAATGCATTCACAAAAAATGAATACATAATAGCTGACTACTTTTAAGTCAAAGGCAAGTATGATCGAGATAATATTCTGAAGCAGGTATGGTTTCTAGCACTTTTAACCGGGTTTTTCTTATATATTGCATTGTGTACTTAGTTTTTAGTTGGTATCTGTAGGGCAGAGAGCTGGGGTATTTCTCTCAGTCCTGACTCTGTGCAATGTCATCGCAGTAATCATAATGACCTGCCCTTGAAAGCACATTCTTAGAGATGATGTACATGTATATACTGATTCAACCACTGCAATACTGAAGGCGTTTCTAGCAATATTTTATAGGTTTCATCTCTTACGCAATTTTATCTTTTCAGCAGTTTTTGCATGTAAATAAATTAACCATGAGATAGCAAAAATAGAGAGAGAGAGAGACTTTGTTTATTTTGTGATAAAAACATGTGCAATTGTGCTAACAAGCCAAGATTTATTTGTTTATGTGGAATGAGATGATGTAAAATGAAGTGACAAAGAATGAGATGAACTCTTAATTGAGATGATGTGGAATAGGAGGACATATAATAATGAGGTGATTTGGAATGAAATGAAGTAAAACGAAATCATGTGTAATGAGATGAAGTAAAACAAGATGATGTGGATTGAGACCATGTAAAATGAGATATATGTGGAATAAAATGATGTAATGTAAAAGTAAATGATGTGGAAGAAGATGGAGAAAAATGAGATGATGTGGAAGGAGACAATGTAAAACAAGCAAGACAATTTGAAATAAGGTGAAGGAAAAAAAAAGGAGAGAAGTGTGGCATCCATGAGCATTTTATGTGAAATGAGATCACGTACAGTGAAATGATTTGAAACGAGGTATTAGTATTAGCATGAGATGATGTAGAACGAGATGGAGAAACTGACTTGTTGTTTGATACCAGGGAACATCTACCAGAGAGTGACATTATTTTGGCATCTCGCTTTCACATGTTGTATAGTGGGCTCTGGGTTTTAGCTTCCTGTTTTGCAGCAATTAGCTTTTAGAGGATTATTAAAAATACAGATTTTTTTGATTTTTTAAAAAATTATCATTATTATTATTATTATCATTATTATTATTTTTATTATTAATATGTTTTTATACGAACCTTACAATGGATACAATAAAACATTTTACAAAGAAATTTCCAAGCGAGAAGTTTTGTGTGACTTTTTCCTTTCTCCGCTGCTAATGTACTGACTTAGATACACTTGGTAGGCCTACCTTGGACGAACACAGAAAGTTTTCAGTCTGTCCCCAGTCAAGGACACTACATCCAGCCTCTGATCCTGCATTACTTTATAATTGGTGAGGATGATGTTGCGATGATGAAGTCAGAACCTGAATTAAAATAAGCGTCCTTTCTCTGCTGTGGTAGCCTCTGAGAGAAGGAGGGACTGGGGGAAGATATGTGGCAGATGAGGAGGGCCCTTTTTTTTTAAATGAGGGAGAAAGGAGGAGGTGAGGGGTTATGTTTGCATGTGATGGAAGAAGGGGTTGTCATGGAGAAGAGGGAGGGGCTCTCCACATGAGGAATGAGGGTGGACCCAATGATGAGCCTTTGTTGAGAGATAATAATGGAAAGAATTAAATATTCCCCAGGGAAGGTTTTAAAACAAATTGTTCTATTTTTAGATTTTAAAAATTTAAGATGACTTTGACTTTGAGCACATGGTGCACAACAGTGATACAACAGATATAAAAGTGCTATGGTGAAACAGATATATATATATATATATAAAGAGAGAGAGAGAGAGAGAGAGAGAGAGTGTGTGTGTGTGCGTGTATATATGTGTAATTGTGTAATGATAATAATAGTAATAGTAATGATAATAATAATAGGCCTAATAATAAATAGCATTAATTGGCTAGTGCATATCTTAGCTCAACTGCAATCTCTATGCACTTTACAATCTACATACTATTTGTAAAATTTCCCCAGCAGACTGTAGAACACTCAGATACATTCTCGGCTTCATAAAAAGCATACTGTGCACATAGCCAATGAAGCACTTAAACACTAACAAACTGACCACATTTTATGCTGTCTAGGAGGGCCGTTCTCTCTTACTCTTAGGAGAAGAAAAGAAAATGCGTGTACGGTGGCTTTCTCAAGGCACAACTTTGGGTCCATGATGGGGATTGAACCCATAACATTCCAGTTGTGAGCCAAACACTCTAAGTATTAGCCATGGACACCACACAATAAATAATTAATTATCTATAGATAGGTTGTTTTGTTTTCTTAAGTAGGTGTTTTTATGCCACGATCAAATCAACACAGTTTAGATCATTTAGGGGAACGGCTTCCAACCTGAGTGACAATGATCAAGCATCTAAACCGCCTCACATGTATACATAAATGGTGTATGTATATAAGTATACTTATATATATACTTTATTTATATATTATATAATATTTATTTACAAATGTATATAGGGACTCTCATGGGTTAGAGGTTAAGGTGTTCACCTCTCATTCAAAGGTTCCGGGTTGGAATCCGGGTAGTTTAAGAAAATTTTCTTCTCAAAAATAGTCTCCTTTCACCTTCTTTCCTGCTCTCAAGCAATGTTCTGTCGTCTGCTTTCGTCTCCACTTTCTGCCACCACCCCCACACCTCCTTTGCCCCCTCTTCGTGGGCTCCTGACTCTTTCTGCAGCCTTTCTACTTCTACTCCTTATGTAGTTGCGAGCGCCGTAAGAACTCTACTAAAACAAATATAGGCCTACAGTGTACATAAAGTGAGTAGACTACATGTAAACTGGCCTTCTATTATACATAATATTTAACTATAGATGTTTAATGGACATACCCCACCCCTCCCACCATCAAAAAAAAGAAAAGAAACCCCGAAATAATTGATGCCAAAAAATATTTTTTGGGCAGAAAGTGGAGACGAAAGTATACGACAGTGACAAGCATTAAAATACAGCACACAAAAAAACACCCTCTGGCTTTCCCATCCCCTCCTTATCTTAAAGCCTCATGACAGCCAAATAATAATAAAAAGTATTTTTTAAAACACGGGGCCCGTAAAGGCCTTTGTAAGGAACTTTCTTCTGCGTATGCCTATATATGTAGGGTGTGTGTGTGTGGGGGGGGGGGGGGGGGGGGTACAATTAAAGGCCGATGAGTAACACGCCTATTATAGGCCTTCAACGTATGACTCTCCTAAAATCCCAGAATAAGTTGCTTAGTTAACCCCAGGCTGAATATGGCTGTGTGTAATAATGTATGCATATTTATGTAATGATTTTTCCCGATTCATATCCTCTTTAGTAATTTCAGCCAGATGCAGGTATCTTGACTTCTCTTTTTTTCTGTTCAGTTTACATAAGCTAATAAAAGATCGATTTTTTTTACACGTCACGTATAAGAGCTCAACCTTGAAAGGAGTATCACTATATCACACACACACACACACACACACACACACACACACACGCGCGCGCGCGCGCGCGCGCGTAACAAAAGACAGAGAGAGCGAGAGAGAGAGAGAGAGAGAGAGAGAGAGAGAGAGAGAGACAGAGACAGAGACAGAGAGACAGAGAGACAGAGAGATCAGATATAAAATGTGCATAAAAGAGGGCCAGTATAATATTACATAAATCAGTAATCAATATCTGTTTAAGTAAATAATGTAGGCCTTTTTAACATTTTTTTTTTGGCAAGATAAACTATCATGGAGACAGTGATTAGATCTATATAATATACGGTCTCTGTTATGAAGATAACCTCTTTGGGTACAATCAAGAAGTTTAGAACTTTTAATCTCCTTGGGTACAATAAAAAATCAGTGTTGTTGTTGCCTTTTATTCTCAGTATAAAAACTATTCCAATCCTACAATATAAATACCTGCCGGAATGACCCGACGATACACGACAATGTCCACCATTTTGAACGGAAACGAACGTCGGCAGAACTGAACCAGAGTCCAGAGCAGGCAACAGCGCAGTAGACTAGATTTAGTGATCTGCTTTTGTTGCCCTTGTAATATTAATTTTTTCCGAAGTCACCGAGGAAATGGCTACTCCAGAGGCTAAAGCGTGAGTACAATTTAATTATAAGAGGAGGATTTTTCTGCTTCTGTGTTTCATAAGTAATTAGAAAACGGACCTCGGCGCTTTGTCATAACTCGTTGGCCTACCGGCAAGTTCACTCCTCTCGGAAAATGAAACCGAAACATTTCTCTATTTTGTTTAGTCACTGACTCATGATGAACGACGATGTCTCTCGATTGGGAATTTTTTTTTTTGGGGGGGGGGGTATTTGTACTAGATCTATGTATTTTCGTTCCAATGTTTCAATGTGCTGTATTTCACTTATTTTGTTAGTTCTTGTTTTATTTACAAAATTATTTGCGGAGCGTTCGACCGTTCGAAGTATTGAGCGAAATCAGACCAGGCAGGGGGCTTTCCTGACCTAGTTACTATGTTTATGAACTGACGTCAGCAAAACAACGTGTCCTTTGTGGAACAAGCGTTGCTTCAATTCTGTCAGTTCATGGTTGGGGCACGAGTGGAGAACAGTCTAGAGAACTCCTGTGTTCTATCTTGGATACTTTCCTCTGCTTCTGTTCTGTTTAAAAGAGTTTTGTTGTTATTCTAAAATCAGTGTGATCGATTGCGAGAGCCTAAATCTCCGGTTTAGGTCGAGTTCTATAGATTATTATCTGAACCTGTGGTGGGTGATGGTGGTAGCCTAGCCTTCATCAGTAGGTCTTCTTGTCGCTGGTAGTGAGTGACTACACCTCCTGGAACCATAGTGTAGATCTCTTTGTTGTTTACAAAGGACAACCACCAAAACCATTCTCTTTGTACCATCTTGTCATGGCAAGGTAAAGCCTTTTCTTTGTCTAGTCTAGTGCCTTAGACTAAGCCTTGCCTTAGACTTTGGGGCAATTGAAATAGGCCTTGAAATATGATTGCAATTTGTGCCACCATGAATGAATTCAATGGCCAACCAGCCACAGACCTGGAATGTGACACAACAGTTAATGAAAGTGCTGCATTTTCTAAAGTTAAAGTGGCTCTTCTCTAAAAGCTTTTTCAAAGAAAATGAAATCTACACTTTGTCTTTGGTCTTCGACACAATTTATGTTATGAATTCATAAGATACGCGTGATGTCATTTTGTGTGGGCCTGTTTCTTTTCATTAACGAAGTGTATACAGGCTCGGTAACCGGGAACAAAGTCACAAAGTATACAGACCCGGTAGGGGAACTCTTTTGTGATTTCGGAAAGTTTCAGCGCCCAGACCCGGTAGTGTGTCAGGTGTGTGTGTGAGAGAGGGAGAGGGGTGGAGGAGAAATAGAGAGGGTGACTGCTCGATTGAAATTATGACATTGTTCTTTTCTTCAAATTGTGATTCTTCCAACTCCAAAACGGAGGAAAAACGATCGTTCATCGAAAAGACATCCGCAATCTTCATTTAGATCTAGATTCTAGATCTAGGCTAGCCTTGAAACTAGATCAAAGATAAATGTCTGTCTGTCCAGATCTAGACCTAGGCCATAGATCTAGAAGAGCCTTGGTAGTGTACATCTATGGTCTACCCTGAGCCAAGAGGGCGGTGAAACTTTCGGAAATCGCAAAGGAGTTCCCCTACCGGGTCTTTATACTTTGTGACTTTGTTCCGGGTTACCCGGTCTGTATACACTCCCTTTCATTAATCTCGGCTCCTTTTTTTCCCATTCATAATAATTCATTAGTATGCTGGACAAGTTTTTAGTTTTTGCTCTTTTATTTTTATTTATTAAAGCACAACACTGCTTTGTACCAGTTTGACTGGAACCCTTAGTTCAGAACAGTCAAAAAGTCAAACTAAACAATTAACAAAGCCGTCAGGTCTAACCAATTTAGGCCTGGGCCTAGATCTAGATAGATAGTGTTGTGCCCTTTTGCTCAGTCCTCTGTACTATAAACTACTGTACGTTTTCATGTGATTTCCTGTTTGTAGTCAGTTCTGTTATTTTTATGATCATATTTCCTACTTATCATTATTGTTAACTGGAGTGGCTAGGCCTATTATATTGGGCTACCTCCCCCGACTGCTAGGGGAAGAGACTTGCTATGGATCACATGTGCAGTCATTTTGTCCTTTTTGAATGGAAAATTTCAGGGAATTAATTTCATCAGCTGTGAATCAAAGCACATTTGTGAGGTCATTTTCGTAAATATTTGTTTAGCTTTAATAAGTAAAATGAAGGCCTGTTTTACTAGTTTGTGAGTTTAGCAATTTTGTTCTTTTCACTTGAGTCTGTGATTGATCTTAACTTTTTGATTCACGTCATATCATTTGAACAAATTTAGCAAAAATCGGGATCTTTTAAAAATATGGCAGCTAAAACGGTTATATTTATAAATATAAAGTATTTACTATGTTATGATTTGATGAGTGAAAAGAGTTCTGGGAAAGAATGTATTCCGTGGCTGTTTTTGTAATATGAAATATGTTTTTTTTTAAATTTTCAGTGAAGAAGATTTGGCTACGGCCATCCTCCGACGCAAGGAGCGCCCCAACAGACTCCTTGTGGAAGAGGCTGTCAATGAAGACAACTCTGTTGTCTCCCTCTCCCAGGTAAACGTTAACTCCTTATGCACTCAGCAACAGTCACAGGGTTGGTTGGGAAATCCTGCAACAATGGGAGAAGGCTGTCAGTGTTCATCAGTTCTTTTCATTATGGAAGAGGCTAGCCGTACTCATTCTTAATATGATGGCTAGACTGACCATTTACAAAAAATAGGCCTACTGAATTGTAAATATACATTTTTAGTGTGCAGTGCCTAAAATATTTGTATTTGAGACTAAACCAGGGTGCCTTAGCCTCAATGACAGTGCATGTATTTTAAACCTCCTGTTTTCTAATGTTAATAGGGCCTAAGTTAAGTACGGCTAGACTGTCAGGTTAGCCGTACTTAATATTGATGGCTGAATTGTAAATGAAATTTGTGGTTTGCAATGCCTAAAGTATTTGTATTTCAGACAAAACCAAAAGGTGCCTTACTGACTTGCATGTATTTGAACCTGAATAATTACTAGATCTAGATCTAATGAGACCTGTGTACTCAACAGGCTTGAGTCGATTGGGCCAAACCTAGATCTAAGTACGGCTAGACTGGCAGTCTAGCCGTACTTAAGTACGGCTAGCCACTTCGTTTCATTATGATTATCTCTTACATAATTTCTTCCTAACCTTTGATTCAACAAAGACAAGTCATACGTTCATGATTCCTTTGTTTTAAGTTTCTGCGTGTGTGACTCACATTGGGATTATTTTGACGAGTAACACCCCCCAAAAAAAATCCCTGAAAATGTGCTCAAAATTTCATTTTTGACAGATTAAATGAAGTTAACCAGGAAAAAACCTACCAGTCATCAGATTGAGATGTGTACTACTTCAACAACTGATGCCATAGTTGGGTGATATGCTGGGTGTGGCGTTATGTTTTTGCCTTATAAGAAATATGTATATACAATTGTAGGCAGGCCCTTTGGTAAAGATATGTGCTTGCATGGGGGGAGGGGTGTCAAAAAGCTATTAGTTTTAAAAAACCCTGTAGTTTAAAATAAAAGTATTTTTGATTCACAGAAAAAGATGGATGAGCTCCAGCTGTTTCGAGGCGACACAGTGCTGCTGAAAGGCAAGCGAAGGAAAGAGACAGTGTGCATTGTGCTGTCGGATGATTCCGTCGGCGACGACAAAATCAGAATCAACAGATGTGTTCGCAACAACTTGCGTGTTCGTCTCGGAGACATTGTCAGGTATTTCCTTAGTCTTTGCTCTCAAGAACTTTTTGAAAGTGCTAGTATGAATTTTGTAGGGTTATTTTATCTTTAAACAATATTGTTATTTCAATGATCATATATTGCGCATAGAGTCTGCAGTTTGGAAAGGATAGGAGAGGAAGTTATACCTTGACTTGTCTTGGGCAAGGGTTATAATGTATTTAGCTTGATACTAGGCTAGTTTCCATATGAAGTGCATTTGTGTGTGATTTGCTCCTTCTTTCTTGTCAAACATCTATTGTCCTTATCGCTCATTCTTTTTATTGTATGTTACTCTCCAGTCCAGTAACTTTTAATTTTCAGTCCCTAATATGGCCTATTTGTGCGCAAGTGCCATAAAACTTACTAAAAATGAAGTACAGTTTTTATGTATTTGATTAGAGGTGAGTTCCAACTCTTTTGTAATTTTTTTTTACATGTTTTCTCTTTCAGTATTCAGCCATGTCCTGATGTGAAATATGGAAAGAGGATCCATGTTCTGCCAATTGATGACACAGTGGAAGGACTTGCAGGGTAAGAAGTGACTAGATACTGCAATTATTATAGAACCATGCAGGGTAAAGAAGTGACTAGATGCTGTAATTATTGAAGGACTGTGTAGGGTAAAGAAGTGACTAGATGCTGTAATTATTGTAGGACTGTGTAGGGTAAAGAAGTGACTAGATGCTGTAATTATTAAAGAACCAAGCATGGTGAAGAAGTGACTAGACGCTGTAATTATTGTAGGACTGTGCAGGGTAAAGAAGTGACTAGATGCTGTAATTATTGTAGGACTGTGTAGGGTAAAGAAGTGACTAGATGCTGTAATTATTATAGAACCATGCAAGATAAAGAAGTGACTAGACGCTGCAATTATTTTCGAACTGAGCATGAACGTATGACTGGGGTACAGCATATTGACACCAGGGAACAATACACTGTTGATCCTACTCTTACAGTCTGCTGTGCAAGACAATCACCAGTACAAACAACCACTTCCCACTCCTCTTCTCCGTCAGTGTCTAAATTGATCTGAGTCTTCTTCTATGCACTCTTTAACTTTATGTGTGATGGATTTGGTTCTTTCTTTAAAAAACAAAACAAAACATTTTCCTGTTTTCCAACAGAAACCTGTTTGAAGTTTTCCTGAAGCCCTACTTCCTGGAAGCTTACAGACCCATCAAGAAAGGAGACATTTTCCTGGTCAGAGGCGGCATGCGTGCCGTCGAGTTCAAAGTCATAGAAACAGACCCACAGCCATATTGTATTGTTGCCCCTGACACTGTCATTCATTGCGAGGGAGAGCCTGTGAAGAGAGAGGTGAGCTTTTCCTTTGACTTTCAGTCTTCTATTTATTTGAATATTGATTAATGTATCAATTTAAAAAAATAAATTTTAAAATATATTTTTATCCACCTTTGCATTGTGAATGGTTCAAAGTTTGATTGGCTTTCTCATACCTTGATTTCTGAAAAATTTGTCATTCCAAGATTACTGTGTAGATCTAGTTTTTAATGGATCTGCTTTGTTGCAACTTAAATATATTTATGATTTGTCCATTTTTTATATTATGTTAGTAATATACAATTTAAATTTTCCAGATATGTACATGGTGTTTTTACCATTCCTGTAAAGCCACAGAGTTTCCCCACAGGGACAATAAAGTTTTATCGTATCTTATCTTATTTCCCATTAACCAGGAGGAGGAGGAGCAGCTGAACGAGGTTGGCTACGATGATATTGGTGGATGCCGCAAACAACTGGCACAAATCAAAGAGATGGTGGAGCTGCCCCTGAGGCATCCTCAGCTCTTCAAAGCCATCGGCGTCAAGGTACGTTGGCGAAATGTTTTTGACGGTGCTTGTTTGAACTGGTTGGGGGGGGGGGGGGGGGTTTTTTTTTTTTTTTTTTTTTTTTTTTTTTTGGGGGGGGGGGTTGGTTTTTTAAAATTTGATTTTGGCTATGTGTAGCGCATAGAGTCCGATATTTAAAATGGAGAGGAGAGTATACCTCGATCCGTTTTGAGGAAAGGTTATATTTGCCTTGATCGTAAGCTCTTTATGAGGTAAACTGTTGGTATTTTCTTGAGAATTTAATTAAGATATATTTTTTAACACAGGGAAGAGATATATTGTTTGATTGCGTAGACCCCATACACACCTGTGTAACAATAGAACATGCAGGCTCAGTAGAAATGAGTTATGGCCCAGTGGTGACATTATGTTATGTTGCAACCAAAGGAAGGCAGTTATGAAGATTTAATTGTAATAACTTCATTCTGTTTAGAATTGTTTTTAGGAGATAGATTTGTACTGTACGTTGCATTGTGTTTTTTCAGCCGCCCAGAGGCATTCTGCTGTACGGTCCCCCTGGTACTGGCAAGACCTTGATTGCTCGAGCTGTAGCCAATGAGACAGGAGCTTTCTTTTTCCTCATCAATGGCAAGTAGATCTTTTTCTTAAATAATTCTTTTGTGTTCTATAAGCAAGAGGGGTGTGGAATAGATGACAAAAAGTGCTTGTAAAAGATGTCTTTGATAAAATTCACATGTTTGTGTACATGCCCTCCTTTTTTAACCCCCCTAAAAAGAATCTTTTGTTATTTGAGTAATCCTCATCTGGAATTACCATAGCACGATTTGAAAGATATCAAGCATAACAACATGTCTTTGTTAAAGCTTGATATTCATATGTGTTTGTGTGTGTGTGTGTTGATATATCTCTTTATTAATATTATTATAGGAAAAATGGATTTCAGTATTCTTGTAGTGGTACCATCGCTGGTGGGTTTTTGTTGTACTTGTAGTCATGTATCCGTTTTCACCTGCCATTTTCGTCACAGACTGTTGATAAATGAGTTGTTCTTTGTTGACCAGGTCCTGAGATCATGAGCAAACTGGCAGGCGAGTCTGAGAGCAATCTGCGCAAAGCTTTTGAGGAAGCCGAGAAAAACTCCCCGGCTATCATTTTCATTGATGAACTGGATGCTATTGCTCCCAAGCGTGAGAAGGTAAGAGATGATAATAGTTGTTCTGTATGTGGTAAGAGATGATAATAATTGTTCTGTATGTGGTAAGAGATGATAATAATTGTTCTGTATGTGGTAAGAGAGATGATGGTAACAGTTGCTCTGTATGTGGTAAAAGATTGTAGTAATAATTGTTCTGTATGTGGTAAAGGATGATAATAATAATTTCTCTGTATGTGGTAAGAGATTATAGTAATAATTGTTCTCTGTGTGGTAAGAGATGATAGTAATAATATTGGTTGTATATATATATATAATTGTCTACTTGCATATTTCCCTGTGCTGCATTCTGCACCTTTGAACTTAAGGGGATGTATGCAATAGTGTCACTTTTAGAAGAAAGACTGAAGATTTCTTGGGAATCTGGGAGAAATACTTACAAACAAATATTGCAGTAAACGGATTGTAACTTAGATCTACATCGATATCTCTGTGTCTGTGTCTTTTGTACATGAATGATAAATATCATGCCTCGAAAGAATGTCATGCTTGTATTGTCACATACATTTCCAACCTTTAAACTCAGTATGGAATTCTCCCCTCCCTCCGTCTTTCTCTTCTAGACACATGGAGAAGTGGAGAGACGTATCGTGTCCCAGCTGCTGACGTTGATGGACGGCTTGAAGCAGAGGTCTCACGTCATCGTCATGGCCGCCACCAACCGCCCAAACAGTATCGACGCTGCCCTCAGACGATTCGGTACGAACTGCACACTTTTGTGTTTATCCCTAACTCTGGCCAGGGCCGATTAGATCGGCCCATGTCCTGCCATGAACTGGCAGGGCCGATCTCATAGGACCATATAGTAAACTGCTGCTTCTGCCTTCCAACTAAATATTTGGGGCTTCCTAAAGTGATTTCTGATTGGCTAAAAGGCTAACCTCCAACCAATCAGAATATTTCTACCATTCTGGCTTAGGAGAAGAGTATTTTGCTTTCAAAACAGAGGGATGTTTTGAAAGCTTGTTGGTCAGGACACAAGCCACTAATGCCAGTGTAGATCTATCACTTGTGCTACTCATGTGGGTCTAAAATGGCCAAAAATCTATCTTTTTGGATACATTTGAAAGTGAATTGACAAGGGAAAGTAATTCAGGCACTGTTAATGGTGGATTTATTGGTGTTCAGTCAAGAATTGGGATTAGATCTGACAGACAAAGGGGCTGCCAGTTCTCATCCTGCCCCAACTTCTCTTTCAAATGGAACAATAGATTCTACTACCTTTGGGAGTCTAATAGGGGCAGAAAAAAGAGAGCTATAGAGTAAGGTGGGTTCCTTTTGCTATACTAATTATTACAGACTACCAGCAGATTGCTGAAAACCACATGGTTGTACTTGGAGTGTTTTTATGTTGAGTATGGTATAAAAGTAGCGAGTATCAGCTGCGCTCGAAACAGACCACATGACAAATTGAAACAGTGATGACTCATTACCTGTTCTTCTCAAACCTATAACACTGTACATTTTCTGAAAGGTAATTGAAAAACCCATATTTCTGCTATCTCACATTTTTTATAACATGCAGTACATTAGATTGGTGAATATGCTAATGAGCATGTAAATTTTTTATGTCAGCCATCTTGGATTTCAAAGTTATACAACCCCTTGTAAATTAAATAAAATCATATGTTCAAAGGCAAAATATAAAAGTTCATTCAATTATCTTTCAGAAAATATATACTTTTGTAGGGTTTTTATTTGATACAAGTCCATAAATTTGATTTGTAAAACATGTGCACGTTTTGGCTGATTAGCCCTGCCATTCCTGTTGAAACCACTTGCCAGAGTTAGGGTTAAGTGTGGGAGTACAATTGGGTGTAGCCTCCATTGATTTATTACGAGGATTCTGTTTTTCCCTTGTTAATTTTTGTTATTTTCTCGAGAATAGTTATTCTAAGCATTTGTTTTCTGTTAGTGGTGTCTATTAACTGAGCAAACCACACCAGCGCAACTTCCAAATGCCCACAAGTTTGGAATTGTGATTAATTATTATTTGTTGTTGGGGTTTTTTTCTCTTTGTTTTTTTGTTTTTTTTTAATTTTGTTTTTTGTTTATGTAATTATTTGTTCGTGGGTTGAGTGTTGTCCCCAAGTTTGTGTGTGTGGAAACTGAAGTGTGGTGGGTGCTCTGGTGGGGTTTGCTCCTTCTTTCCTACCAAGCATCTATCGTCCCGATCTCTCCTTTTTTGTGTTTGTTACTTTCTTGTAACACCTCTAACCTTATTGTGTTGCAAGTGCCGTAAAACTCTTACTAAAACTAAACGGAAACTGAAGTTGATTCAACGCCCCTTTCTTCTGTTCAGGTCGCTTTGACAGGGAGGTGGACATTGGCATCCCTGATGCAACTGGCCGTCTTGAGATCTTGAGGATCCACACAAAGAACATGAAGCTTGGTGATGATGTGGACCTGGAACAGGTATGTACATAGTCTGGGAATTTTGTTTGTTGTTGGGGGGTTGTTGGTTTTGTTTTGGGTTTTTTTTTTTTTTTTGGGGGGGGGGGGGTGGGCGTAAAATAGGTGTCAATGTTGTCTATTAATGAGGGGAGGGGGAGGGCTGTACACTGGACTGGATGTGGACATTGTGTGAAAATTTAGATGAGAGGAGGGAGGGGGGAGGTGCTGGTCACTGTGTACATATATATCCATATGCTGGGATAATGTCTGGTTCCATGTTTCTGGTCAATTTTCAGTTTGCTGAAGTTTGAGTAAAGAGAAGCACATCGACAAGAAAACAGAGTATTTAGAAGGGGGAAAGGACAAAAGAAAGACTTACCAGTTGCACACTCCAGGAACTAACTCAGTATTCAAGTAAACTTTTCACATACACTTGATGTATCTGCAGGTTGCGTCTGAGACTCATGGCCACGTTGGTGCTGATTTGGCTGCGCTGTGCTCGGAGGCTGCCCTTCAGCAGATCCGCGAGAAGATGGACCTGATTGACCTGGAGGACGAGCAAATCGATGCAGAAGTCCTCGACTCCTTGGCTGTGTCCATGGAGAACTTCAGAGTGAGTTAGAATGGCTCATTTCCAGGACTTGAATGATTTTACCACCAAAAAAAAAAAAAACATTTGGAGAGAGTGTTAAAGTGGAGTCTAAAAGTCTTTTCAAGACTTTTAACCCAGCACACACTCTCTCTCTCTACATGAATTCCCCTTTTTTTGGTCTCTGTGGGCTCAAGGGGCAGGGTCCAAACGGTCAAGGTTTGAAGTCAAGTTTACTTTACTTTGTTTTTAAAATCTTGTCTTTTGTAACGTTTTATGTTTTGTAAAGAATAGAATATCTTGTTTTGCAGACATAGGAGAGTTAAAAAAAAATATATTTATCATATTTGCACACCCCTGTGGGTCGGGGGAATATAAATAGACCCACTACCCCGTCTGTAGGAGGTATAAAACTCCTCCAATGACGAAGTGTCGCACACGGACCCCAACCCTCTTGGATCCGTGTTCAGCGCCGACTTTCGTGTATCTCCCCTTCTTCCTTCTTTCTCTTCTTCCACTGTTGACCTCATGTGAAGCAAAACTAGAAGTCATCCATCTCACAAGAGTTGGCGTGGGGGCGTGCGCCATAAAACACTTGCCCCCCCCCCAATTTTTTTGTTGTTGATCGTATTTTTAAACCAAAGAAAAAAGATGAATAAGTAGTTAAATAATGAATTTACTTTCTTTGTCATGCAGTGGGGTGATAATGAATTTACTTTCTTTGTCATGCAGTGCAGTGGGGTGATAATGAATTTACTTTCTTTTGTCTTGCAGTGGGCTCTCGGCAAAAGCAACCCGAGTGCTCTACGTGAGACGTCTGTTGAGGTGCCCAATGTGACCTGGGAAGACGTGGGCGGTCTGGAGAACGTGAAGAGAGAGCTGCAAGAGCTGGTGCAGGTGTGTACTCTCACGGCATGCCTGGGGTTTGGAATCTGTGGGTTTGCCAACTGTTCAAGTTTCCCACGGCTGGCTTGGATTCAGCAGTTGGGAATTTGAGTGCCTTTTCTCGTAAATAACGCCAAAGCCAGTCAGACGTGATGCCATTTTGTTTGTTGTTATGCCATCTGGTGTTTTGACATTTGCTGTCCCTGGTGGGTTTTTAATCAAGTTGGCAAACCTGAATGTTTTTGTTCTCACATATTCTGACAAAAGATGACCAGTGGGTTTTGTTCAGCCCCCAGCCCCCCCCCGTGAGACTTGTGCTTTTCCTGTGAGACTGATCATAAATTTCCTACTTGTGGGTTGTTCTTATTTGGGCATGCATTTTGAACTTGTTTCCTGGGGATTAATTGAAAATATAATATTACAGATATTTTGCTTGTTAAATCAGTTAGATACTAAATTTTGCCATAGTTGAGTTTTAGTCCTGAATTTCACATATGGCTTTTATGATCGATATATTTATTAAGGATGGAGACATCGACGGAATTATCTTTTTTCTGGATTTTCTTTGGGGGGGGGGGGGGGTGCCTGCAATGCATTGTTTTGTTTGTGTGCGCGCGCATGTTCATTTGAAATAAGATACTGATATTTGTTCTTGTCGCCCAGTACCCTGTTGAGCACCCAGAGAAGTTCCTCAAGTTCGGCATGACCCCGTCAAAGGGCGTCCTCTTCTACGGCCCCCCTGGCTGTGGTAAAACTCTGCTGGCCAAAGCCATTGCCAACGAGTGCCAAGCCAACTTCATCTCCATCAAGGGACCTGAGCTCCTCACCATGTGGTTTGGAGAGTCCGAGGCCAATGTCAGGGACATTTTCGACAAGGTCAGTGCTCGTGTTTTCTCGCTTGGCTTCTCCGTACGTGGGCATTAGGTGTGCTATTTACCTCCTGTGCCTGTGGGTCTTTTTGTGAGTGCAAGCATATGTTATGTGTGTCTGTAAAAAAAAATATGTGTGTATGTCTACAGGTGTGTGTGTGGAAGAAAGTATGTGTGAATGGGTGTGCCCACGCGTAACATTTAGTGAAACACCAGATCAAGTAATATCATAGTTCAATCATTGCAGTGCCTTCACAGCAAAGTATGTCTAGATTTTTTCTTGTTGTTTGAATTTCAATCTTGTACATGATTTCATAAAGACCAGTGTTTATAATACGTACAATTTTGTTTGAATAACTTTTTATTACTCATCTGCAACTGGTCTTTGTAATGAAAATTGTGTATGAATCCAATAGAAACCAGTGTTTGTAGTAATACCCCTTGTATGAATCTGGTGTGCTATTACCAGTTAGAAACTAGCTTGTGACGAACATAATATTTGTTATAAATGGTTAGGCTCTCGGACTCGCAACCGTAAGGTCGTGGGTTCGAATCCCGTCAGGGACCCGACTTTGTGTCCTTGGGACAGGCACTTTACACAAATTTTCCTCACTTCACCCAGGTGGGAATGGGTACCCGGCTATAGACAGCGAAAGATATTGTCAGTTTGTTAGTGTTTGAGCACTTAATCAGCTGCTTGCACTGTATGCTTCCCGGGAAGCTGAGAATGTTTCGGAGTGTTCTATGGTCTGTTGGGGTAATAATATAGTGTAAAGCGCATAGAGCCTGCTGTTGAGCGGGGATGTGCGCTATACAAATGCTATTTATTATTGTTATTATTATTATAAAACTGAGATGTTGTTTCTTGCCTTCCTCCAGGCTAGGTCAGCCGCACCATGTGTGCTCTTCTTTGATGAACTGGACTCCATAGCCAAATCCAGAGGTGGAAATGTTGGTGATGGTGGTACGTGCACTCATTTCTTTTTGTGACTGCTTTTTAAAATATTTTTTACATTAACAGTGCGTCGCCTCAGAGCTATTTTGTCCAAAGTAGAGAGATGCCTCTTTACTTAAGTACACTTTGGACAAAATAGTTCTGAGTGGACGAGTTGTTTATTGGTAGAACTATTGTAAGAAAAACTCTTGTGGCTAGATTTTATTACTTTTTTTGTACACAAGGAAGGTTTGGGATTTTGTCCTGAAGAGGCACGGATTACCCCGTTCTGTTTAGGAGACTGGGGTAAATGAGTCAACAAGGTCCAGGGGGGGGGGGTCCATTTATTGGCCTATTGCATGCACTGCCCTGCGATGATTTTGTCAGGTAAATCTGAGATGTTCACGAGAACCAAAGATTACTTTAACCCTGCACTAGATGGTGTTTGTGTGGGTGAGCTTCTCTTCACTTGTCAGTATATTGGTGTTTTAGCGCCTATATAAAAAAAAAGGGCAGTTTGTACTGTATGCTTCTCTGGAAGTTGGAATTGTTTTAGAATGTTATCTCTGATCTGCTGTGGTAATAATATAGAATGTAAAGCGTATAGAGTTTGCTGTTGAACGGGAATTTACGGTGTACAAATGCTGTCTATTATTATTTTTATTATGATGATTATTTTTATTTTTATTATAATGATAATGATGGATTATTATTATTATTATTCACTCCAACAAACAAACTTTCCGTGCAGGTGGTGCTGCTGACAGAGTGATCAACCAGCTGTTGACAGAGATGGACGGAATGTCAGCCAAGAAAAACGTCTTCATCATCGGTGCCACGAACCGGCCCGACATCATCGACTCTGCCATCATGCGTCCGGGCCGTCTGGATCAGCTGATTTACATTCCTCTGCCCGATGACAAGTCCCGCATCCAGATCTTCAAGGCAAATCTGCGCAAGTCACCATTGGCCAAGGTAGGTCTACTGTTCAGTAGTGTGGTAGGGAAGGAATATATATTTGCAACACTGCGATGCTGTTGTTTTTTGTTCTGTTTTGTTGTTGTTGTTTGTTTTGTTTTTTCATAATATCTCACCAGTTTGTTTTGTAATGGTTGGACCCATGGATGAAAAGTGAGTTTGATTCCCTGCGTGAGGAGATATTGAATTGGGTACTGGGTACGGTATATGTCAAGAAGCCTCATGTGTAGCGTGAGCTGTATTATTTCTCTCACTGGGATATTGAGCATGTGTAGCATCATTTTTGCCATCGTCAATGATGATAATGTTGATCATGCATTGTAAAAATGTAAACATTTTTTTACTCTTCATTAATGATAATAATTGATGGTGACATTGATCATGTATAGTGTTTGTTTTCTTTCTAATAGGATGTCTGTCATGTCCCCTATGTACTGTAATGGTTTTGTCTTCTGCTGTAGTTCTCTCATTGATCTTGTATAACATGAGCTTCTATCTTCTTGTCGTCCCCAGGATATTGATCTAGACTACCTGGCAAAGGTGACCAAAGGCTTCAGTGGTGCCGATCTTACAGAAATCTGCCAGCGTGCTTGTAAGCTGGCCATTAGGCAGTCGATCGAGGCGGAAATCCGCAACGAGCGTGAACGTGCAAAGAACCCAGATGCTGATATGGTAAGTGCAGTCGACTCCGCTTGTGTTGACCGGGCTTGAGTTGATCTTCGGTAAAGTCTGTCTTTTTCTAGTGTCACAGCCTTTTTCTATACAGGTCCCAGCTGTTGAGTTGAACTTCGGATGAGTTGATCTCTTTTTTCACTCCCCCGGCCGACATCAACTCCTCCGTAGTCAACTGTACTAGAAATTGTCGCAAGAAAAAGAGAAGCTGAAGAAATAATTTTTATCGCTGTTTAACAGGGAGACAAAACATGCTAATTTTTCTTGTGACGTCTATGTAATCTGTTTGGATTTTGTCGAAATTTGGGACCATGAACCCATGTGCGCCTAGTTGAAGCCATCCCCTTCATATTTTCAAGGTGCAAGAGTTCAAAGGGCATGGTGCTTTTTGTACACACTTTTGGTGTTTTACAACTTGATCATGTAGTTCCTTATACTTTTTTAGTGTTCTGTGTACATTGTGCTGCTGCCATATGGTAATCTGTTTTGTTGATGATATTTTTTCTCTCGTTGAAATCCTTCTTTTATGAAGACAGATTTTTATATTTATAAAATACTATAACAGGAGGCTGTTTTCATTTTTAAGTTTTATATAATGCAACAGCTAGTGTGGTGAAATTTCTGTCTTTTCCAAAAGTCTTTGTTTGTACAGACCTAGTGGGTGGTTGGCGGGTGCTCTGGTGGGGTTTGCTTCTTCTTTCCTATCAAACATCTATCGTCCTTATCTCCCCTTGTTCTTTTTTATGTTTGTTACTCTCTTGTAACACCTCTAATCTTCTGGCGCTCATATGACCTTATGCAGTTGCGAGCTCCGTAAAACCTCTACTAAAACTAAACAGACCCTGTAAGTAATGTGAATCATTCATGTGTTTATCGCTGGATCTTCCCTCCCTTGTGGGTGGTTGGCGGGTGCTCTGATGTGGTTTGCTTCTTTCCTATCAAACATGTATCGTCTTTATCTCCCCTTCTTCTTTTCTGTGTTTGTTACTCTCTTGTAACACCTCCTTCGGCACTTATATGACCTTTTTGTGTTGCAGATGCCGTAAAACACTTACTAAAACTAAATTCCCCTCCCCTTGTGTTCTTCCAGGAAATTGAAGAGTACGACCCAGTGCCAGAGTTGACAAGGGCCCACTTCGAGGAGGCCATGAAGTTTGCGCGCAGATCCGTCACAGAGAACGACATTCGCAAATACGAGATGTTTGCTCACTCCTTGCAACAGAGCAGAGGGTTCGGAGGTTTCAGGTCAGTTTGGAATATTGTCAGACTAACTCTGTCCACTGGGGGAGGGGGGGGTGTGATGGATGATATCCATCCATCTCTGTTCTGAACAATTTTCTCCACCTCTAGTTATCTGTGCCCTGAGATCTGCCCCCAGAACTACTTGTTCTCAGGTGGCTCTCAACAGACCAGCCTCTCTTCCTCTTCTAGTGGGTGGTTGGAGGGCGCCACTGGGAGGTCCTTCTTCTTTACTTTCCCCTCTATTGCTTCTGTCTGTCTTACTTTTCCCCAGCACTAAATGACCATTATTATGTCGATGTGCTTCTCTTTACTCTAACAAACTTCCTCTTCCCCTGGGGGCTCCCATCTTAGGCATTACCTTGTCACATTGTAGGCTGGCTTCCCAAGAGTGAGCCAGTCCGCAACCACCGTCTTTTCTTGATCTCCTGGTCTATTGGTTGTTGTTGGGGTCAACTCCAAATTTGCCTGCTACATTTCTGGTGTCCGACCAGTGGATTTTCATCATCTTCCAGGGGCAACCATTGATGAAAGACTGTAGGGGGGCTCTCGTGGCCTAGAGGTTAAGGTGTTGACCTCTCATTCAAAGGTCCCGAGTTCGAATACGGGTAGCGACGGAAAAATTTTCTTCTCTAAAATTGTCTCCTTACACACCTGCTCTCCAGCAATGTTCTGTCGTCTGCTTTCGTCTCCACTTTCTGCCCTCACCTCCTTCCCCCTCTCCTCTGGGCTCCGGACTCTTTTCTGCAGCCTTTCTACTGCTATTCCGTGGCTACTTCTTACTACTGTCTTTCAGCCACACCCCTGATCTTCTGGTGGGAAAGATCTACTCCTAGCCTTCTCAGACATGGGCGAAAAATTTCGGAGGGCCCGTGTGCAAGTTGAGCACGTTAAAGATTCCTTGGTGGTCTAAAATCGATAAGAGTAGGCTTCAGCAGCCACCCGAGCAAAATTCAAAATTTCATACCAACTGAAAAAGTTTAATGTGTCCCGTGCGCTAATATGACCTTATGCAGTTGCGAGCACTGTAAAACACTTACCAAAAAAAGAGAAGGATTGTAGTTTGTTTACTATTAGTACTGCATGCTTCCCGGGAAGATGAGGATGTTGATGAGTGTTCTATGGTCTGCTGGGGTAATAATATAGTGTAAAGCGCATAGAGCTTGCTTTCGAGTGGGGACATGCGCTATACAAATGCTATTTATTATTATTATGACTGTCTGCTTTGTTAGTTTCCATGTCTCCGATCCATTTAACAATACCATTTTTAGGTTGGTGTAGTTTTACAAGACAGTTATTTCAACATGTCATTTTGTAAGTTATTAGTAATTTTTTTGCATTTTAAAATGTCACAAGCTTAGAGAATAAAGGGAGTAAAAGGCCATAAAGAGTTATTAAAGCTAGATTCTTAATTCACAAATTCACAGAAGCAGTCAAACCTGCTCTGAGGACTGCCTGTATGAGACAGTCACCTGTACAAACGGCCACTTCCCACTTTTCCCCCTTTTCTTTTTTAAAATTAAAATAAACATTATAATGTCACAGTGTAAAACTGGCGCTCGTATGACCGTATGCAGTTGCGAGCGTCGTAAAACCCTCTACCTTTAAAAAAAAACAAACAGTGAAAGACGACCGCTTTTCTCCTCAACATTGGGTGGACAATTAGACAATTCCAGCTGTATGTGATTGGGGTTTGTGCTTGATCAATCTCCCGTGCAAAAAAAAAAAGGCACAGTCCACACTTTTCTCCCAGTTCCTGCTCCTCTTTCTCCCCCCTGAAGCTTTCGTGTTACAAATTAACGATGCAAAAAACAAAACTGAAACCCGTGTCTTTTCTCAAATGTGTTCAGGTTCCCGGGAGCGGCCGGACAGCAAGGTCAAAGTGGTTCTGGTAGCGGCAGTCAGGGAGGAAACTTTGCCCAGGACGACGGAGATGAGGATCTGTACAGTTAAACTGTCCACACTGGGCTCTCAGCAAGATTTACGGTCATTTACTCTATGACTCACAATGTGCTTTTTTTTTTTTTTTACTGACATTTTGATGTTGTTTTTTTCCTCCGGCCATCAAGGCTTCTTCACATGGAAGAGCAGTTCTTATTTCAAGATATTCTCCCCTGTTTTTGTTTTTTTTAAACTATAGGATGAGAACATTATTTCGTTGTCTTTGCCTCTTGTATCTATTGTCTCTCACGAGTTTCCGTTCATCTTACGATTGATTTTGTATGACATAACATGGCGAACACTACACATGAGTAGAATGTATGTATACATAAGTTGACTATTATTACGTGTGGGACATGGTGTGGCTGTCAGGTGTTTCCCTTAGAACGTAGTAGAACGTACACCGTACAAGTTTCTATCACATCTTCCTCCAGTTTCACGGAAAAAATCTTTGGTTGTGACAGATTTTGAGCTCAGTCTCTGAGACCAAAGTTACTGTCAAGGATTCCCAGTTGGTTGGGTTTTTTTTCGGGAGGTGGGGGATGGTTTGCCTCAAGTCAACGTAGGCCTGTAATGCAGACCCCGTTTTACAGATTTATTTGGGGAAAAGGCGAGTTAGTTTCCCCCAAGTTAGATCTGAATGAATGTCTGCAGTCAGTTTCGGTCCCTTTCTTATCTTTTTATGTGACTAGATATAATATTTGTATTGTGTTTTAGTTGCAATATGCGGATATTTGAGATATTAGTTAAGACCAGCACGGGTGACAACAGGGCATTTGGTGTACCTCTGGAGACTGCATTTTGTTGTTGGTTTGGCTGATATTGTCATACGTTTGGACTCCATGGTATGTGGTATTTTTTGGTTCAGTTTTTGTTGGGTTTTTTTGCGGGGTGGGTTCCGCAAGTCTTTGGCATGAATTGGAATGATTGCGCGAGAGGGTGACTGGTTTTCATGGGTTTTTTTTATGATTAAATGGAGAGTAATGTACCGCTGGTAGAGTAGTACAATGGTTTGTCATTTGCGTCCTTGCTCCTCTGATATTTTCTGGGAATCTTATCAGTTAGATTCATGTTGGGCTGGAGAATTAGGAGCGAAGCAAGCGTGCTGTTTTCATCGTCCATGTTTCCTCACCTTTGACTGAGAACAGATTCGACAGAAATTGCCAAGGTTCATGGCATACACTTTAAAGGAGTTTTTGTTTGTTTGTTTTGGGAGGGTCATGTGTGAAATTCAAAATTTTCTTGCTTGTGCTGTTTCAAGTATGTGATTTAAATATTTTAAGCCATGGAAATAAATTATGACAAAAAAAACCACAACGTTTCGATGTGTTGTCATTTTCGTTGTTCAAGTTTCCTAGCCTGCATTTTGAGTCCGCAATATTTCTAGCCTTTTTTAAGGGCGTAATTGATTTTTAATGTTGTCATCATTTAACAGAGAAGAGAGGTTAACAGGTCTGAATCCTTCAGAAAATGGATACAAAGTATTATTATTTTTGTTATGAACTGTTCTCCCTCCTATGGTAACCAAGCCATAAAATATTGGTGGCCGACATTTTAATGATCAACTTTACCAAAACATGTGGGATCGACTGTAACATTTTTAATCATTGGCACTTGCCTGTCTATTTGTGTTACAAATGCTGTAAAACTAATAAACTTAAGTAGACGTGCACAAAACCGAGGGTCTTCTAACCTGGGCCATTCTCCAATATTTCTCATCTTAAAAAAGTTCCTCCACTTTTAATTTGATCTGGGTCCCTTGCTTCCAAAATACTGGCGTCTAGGGAGTAGCGGTTAGGCACTTCGCTGTCACATGCTGGAGATCCAAGTTCAATTCCTGAATGGGAAGAATTAATTTTATCGAGTGTCTTGGTCTTTCTGATTCTCTTGGGATGTTGTATTCCTCTCACTCTCAGCCTGGCTTGGTCCTGACAGGAAGGGTGGAAAGCCTGCCTCCTAAACGAACTAAAGATATCTTTCCCCGTGGTTTTATGCACCCCGCATAATTTAGCAAAATTTGATCATTTTTTGCATAATTTGATTATTTTCCTTCATCGTTCTTTGTTAAAATTAACAGAATCACATAATTTCACATTTTTGGGCTCAGTTTGCATAACGACGGGGACAGATATGTGTTGATGCGGCAAAAAAAAGCTCCAATAAGTCTTAAGACATAACATATCGTCACCAACAAAGAAATATTAAAAAGAACCAGACGGAGACAAGTGGTGTTGGATTGGACATAAAATAATCGTCATGAAGCTGCAATAAGGTGTTGGGGCTGAAATCGACAACTCATCAACCAGGTAAGAAGAGACAAAGGCGAAGGCCACGTGGAACCTGGAGCAGACAGAAGAGTAGCAGAGGGGACTCTCGTGGTCTAGAGGTTAAGGCTAAGGTGTTTGCCTCTCATTCAATAGGTCGTGGGTTCGAATCCGGATAGCGACAGAAAATGTTTTCCTTTCACATCCTTTCCTGCAGTCTAACAATGTTCTGTCTGCTTTCGTCTCCACTTTCTGCCCCCACCCCCTCAGCTCCTTTGCCCTCCTTTCTACTGCTACTCCTTGGCTCCTTCTAACTGCTGTCTTTCAACCACACCTAATCTTATGGTAGGAAAGTTCTACACCTAGCCTACTTCTCGGACAAGAGCGAAAAATCTCGGAGTTGCGCTCGTTAAAGATCCCTTGGTGGTCCAAAATCTATAAGAGTAGGCTTCGGCAGCCACCCAGGCAAAATTCCCAATACCTAACAACTGAAAATTTAAATGTTTTAACGTGTCCCGCGCGCTCATCTCGTATGACCTTATGCAGTTGTGAGCGCAGTAAAACCAAAAAGTCACACACAATATGTCTACAATGTGTAATGTAGAAGAGTACTACTAAAAATACTAAAATAAAACATAGCTTTATAATTCAGCATCAAATTTCGCTCCCCGACTTAATTTGCATTGATTATGAAAATATTTTATTTTTAGGTCTTTGTCAATATCTTAAAACATTTAAATTAAATTTTTACGTCCCTTGGAGAAACTTTCATTAAAGTTAAAGTATGATTAAAGGAATCTCCCACAGGCGAAATATCTGGTGGCGTCGCCGGAGCAACATTCAGCTGGATAAGCCAAAGGGAACAATTTAATCAGTCTGCACATTGCTCACCTTTATCGCAAAAAAAAGTTTTAGTTTTAGTGAGTTTTACAGAGCACTTGCAACACAATTAGGTCATAAAGGTGCCCAAGATTCAAGGGTGCAATCCACAAATAAAGCAAAAGAGGACAGGGTTTTTTAAAGTTTTAGTAAGTTTTACGGCATTTGCAACACAATAAGGTCATATTTTATAAGTGCAGAAGATTAGAGGTGCTACAAGCCAGTAAAAAAACAAAACAACTAAAGTTGTTCCAGTATCCGATCCGAACATTGGGGGTTTTGCCTTGTTGCATGTAGTGAGACAACTTCCTGGGCCTTCGGCATAGGGTGGTCAGTTCTTTTCCTCGTTGCCTTTACTTCCACAACTCAAAGTCAGGTACATTGTACCCATTACTGCTGGGTGGGCAGGGGGGGGGGCGAAAAAAATTACAAGAGAGTAACAAACACAAAAAAGGCGGAGAGATCAGGATGATAGATGTTTGATAGGAAAGAAGGAGCAAACCACATCAGAGCACCCGCCAACCACCCACAAAGGAGGAGAGATCAGGATGATGATAGATAAGGACTATACATGTATGTTCAATAGGAAAAGAGAAAACCACACCAGAGCACCCGCCAACCACCCACTCACAAGGAGGAGTGTCATCGACTCACTCGAACCTCTTAACTACAAGACAAAATCACACCAACTTCTGCAGTGTCGTTGCTGGGTTCTTCCCCTCTCTTCCATCACACGGCTTTTTTTTTTTAATAGTGGAAGGTTTTACGGCGCTTGCAACTTAACTGCATACGGTCATATGAGCGCCAAGGGGTGGGTGTCAACTGAAAAGTCTTTACAGGGAATCAGACTTAGACTGCTCACCTCTCTAGCTTCAACAGCACAAGATCTGCTTTGACTATCAAGGCACCCCAAAATAGCAGGTCACAAGAGAGTGGCAAACATACTAAAGTAGAGGAAAATAACAATAGTAAGGATCAGGAAAGAAAAAGCAGCAGTTCCCTGTTGTAGATCAGGCACAGTTATGAGCGTGACATGAGTCAGCCCATTTACAACTCTACTACTATGCTTGAACGAAAAATGTCCCCCCTTTGGGAATGGCCTAAAGACACTTTAGTCAGTGGCACATTCTCAAGTGTACAAAAGTTTTCACTCGAGTGTCTTTCTGCTGAGAGTGAGAGGTTTATCCCAGTCAGCCCACCTCCTAAATGATTTGAGCTGTGTCGACAGTCAGAGGTGTAAAGCATACTTACAATAACAAGAATAATGTCGGCCAGTAGGCCTGCTATATTACTTATTATTACTATTACAACTTTTTTTCTTTTAAAAAGGTCTAGTACATATGTACGAGTATGACAAGGCACTTGCAAAGTTATCAGATCATTATAATACAAGTGCCGAAGATTATTTTTAAGTTAAAAAAAAGGTGTTATCGGGTACTAGAGAGTAACAACATAAAAAAAAAGAGGGAACAGCAATTTTCTAAGGATAACAGATGCTGGAGAGGAACAAACCACACCAGAGCCTCCACAACCACCCATTACAACAGTGACTTTGAATCCCCCCTACAACATAAAAAAAAAACCCAGTCCAAAATACACAACACACAGAACTAATTTAATACAAGTACAAAACGCCAGTTCAACATGAACATTCTTTATTTCAAAACTTTTTTTTTTTTTACACAAGCATAAAAAACTGTTCATGACATTTAAAAGTAGGAGTGAGGAGACACCAGTCTGTCTGTCCCCGTGGTTTTATGCACCCCGCATCATTTCAGATCCATTTCCTACTTTATCATTCTTTGTTAAAATTAACAGAACCGCATAATTTCACATTTTTGGGCTCAGTTTGCATAATTTCAGAATTTTTCTTGCATAAAACGACGGGGACAGTTTCTGTGCCGCCCTGAGTCAACAAACAAATTGCACCATCAGCAGCGCTTGTACCCATCGTTATATCACAGGCATGCTTGAACACGGTGAAGGTGGTAGAGTTTATGGGAGTGGAAAACACGTTAGTGGTGAACACAGGAGTTTAGGGGGGTCCCTTATGTGAATGATAACAAGTGGGGTGGTTTCCCCCGGAGTAGTGAATGTGAATGATAACAAGTTGGGGGGGGGGGGGGGGGGGGTTGTTGGGGAAAGGGATGAGGGATTATGAAATAAAGTGTCAGAGAGCTTGCATAGCATTAGCACCAACAATTTACAGTTAACATTTGTCCGTTGTCCTTTCTCGGCTGCCAAAAAGTGCTGCCGTAATGCATCGCAGAAGGGAGCAGGAGAAGTCAGCCATGTTAAGATTCTGATGAATCCCATGACTGCAAACCAGTCCTCCCAAGATACTTTGCCTCTTTTTAAGGCTTTTGAAAAAAACACTTTGGCTTTTATCAACAAAGTATGATAGCCCATATGTACATTTTCAAGAGGTTCTAGTCTTCCCCCCATTCAAGGACGAAGAAACCTTCAGTCACCCATGAATGGGTACTCTTTTAACCGTTTTACATCTATGCTGATAGACATAAAGGGTTGGTACCGTAAAACTTTTTATACGAGCATCAACGCTGCACATTTCCCCAGAATAAATTCCAGTGGCCTTGGGGCATGGGGGGGAGATGGAGCCAACTTTAGCAGAATTCCAACCCCTTCTTTTTGCAGCCCTACATTTTCTGAGGGTCACCATTTCACTCTATACCGTCTTCCCGAGACAAACATACGTGTGGATGGTGCAACAGTTTGCCATGCTTACAACTGAAGACCAACTTTTCAAAGCCAGAACTGACAAGAATTTTTTTCTTCTTTCCTACGGGCTAATGAGAGCATCCTCAAAGCGAGGACGTGAGTATTTATTTTCAACGACACTTCTACAAATCAACTGCCAAGAGTAAAACTCCCGTGACACGTCACTTTTCAAAGTGGTGCATGGCGGAGTCTCCCACTAAGCAGCTGAAATATACAGGTGTATCTGGGAATGGGGCATGCTAAACAAAGGGAGTTCTTCAGACTGATATGTTCAAATACACATATAGCAATCCTCAGTCTGGCTTGAGAAAAAATGGTCTTCTGTGACCGAGCTTTTCGTTTTAAACCTGGTTCCATTCATGTCTTGTAAAATCTTTCTGTTACTCTGCAAAAGAGATTTTAAAATCACTTCCTTCTTTTTTTTTTCCCCATCACCACAACAGCTGCCACAAACCCAGCAATGTGTGGGTCTTTTCTTTCTTCTTTGTGTCATCAAACACAAAATTTTGATCAACAATGCTTCTTAAAAAACCCATGAAGTGAACCAAGTACATCAACGGTCTGCACAATCCTGTGTCTTCTTGCTTCAAGCCTCCACACAGGGCTTCTCAAAGTTTCTTAAAAAAGAAAAAAAAAGTAAGCGCCTTGATTCTTCCTCGTATTGAGCATTCATTACCCACCGTCACCCAACTAAGCACAAAGTTACATCTACTCTGATCACAACAAGGCCCTCCCAGAAATTGTCAAATTATGAGAAAAACAGAAGAGTTTCAAGAGAAAACGTGTTGCTACAGTCGCTATATAAAGTCATTTAATTTTTACTTTCTATCCTTCCCCATCTCTGATGACAAGAGACACCACACTCTGAGGAGATGAAAAACGTCTGGGCAGAAATTCACGAGAAATGGAAGTTTTAGCCGTTTCACGAGTGACACTGAACAAAGCATTACAGCTGAAAAGTTGCAGGAAAACTTCACAGAAGCAAATCAAAGTTATGACTTCACCAGCAATGATTTCAGATTGTCAGCCTGGACTATTATTCAACCCTTTCCCGTTCATACCTTGACGCCAAAATGTGTGCCTCATTTGCTCAATTAGGGTTTACCAGGCTTGCCCACTTCTTCAAAACCCAGTCAGATATAATAAACTGCTGAAGTTAGCTGCAACTTTTTCCTCACTAGGAATTTTTTAAAAGAGGCTGAAGCTAAATAAGTGTCACCGATCTATTTTTACAACAGCCAAGCATCTTCTTCTTCTACAAGTGCCAAATCTGAGAAGGACATCAGGGATCATGGTTCCCCATGACAGATTTTTCAACTTAGTTGCTTTCAAGAAGACTATTTTCGTCTTTTCCCTGCCTCGTAATTCTTAAGACTGCCTCGGCCTCTCTTGCTGTCTAAAAGTCCTTGGCAAACAAAGTGAACGTCCTGTGGGAGAATCAAAGTGCAGTGTTCAGCCAGTTTTGCGGAGAGTTTACCAGGAAAGGGCTGAGCTGATTTCCACCCTCATCGGTCACACAGTCAGCGTATGGGTTTGGAACATCCTCTTGAACACTGGTAGTTTTTCCGAGAAGCAGAACCTCATAATTGAATGCCTTTCTCTGATGGAACCAAACCAGATGGGTTTAGAGCCTTGTAAACTCCACAAAATAACCTGAGTTTACAAAAAAAAACTGTGCTCAATATCATCAGAGATGACAACTGGCTACGCACCTCCCACCGCCTCAATTTCTCAGACCCTGTGGAAACGCACCCCAGGAGACCTAAAAATTAAGGATCATATTGTCCACTTCAACTTATCAAGATTATTTCTATATATACCGTAAATTCTCCGAAATGTGGCAAAACCAAAATGATGTCAGAAATCCGAATTTCTGGATAATGTGAGAAATCCGGATTTATCCTGCAAAATCAGCAGCTCTGAGATCATACATGACGACACTGAGGCCTACATTCTTTTAATTATCCGAACAAGATTAAGTACATAATACAAGAGTAACTGATAGAGACTTCAAGGCTGATTTGAAGAGAAAAAAACCCCCAAAACAAACAATTAAAAAACAAATTAAGAGCCACTTTGTTTGTTTTTTATAAAGGCAACAATAATACAAGATCAAACAAATATTTCAAGGAAATTTAAAGGGGGGTATCGATTGAACAAAAATGAGCGGCAAGATGGTCGCTTCTTCCAGTGACCCGACACACCAGAACAAAGCAGAGAGATTGCTGTTACAATTATAATGCCCACTGAATTACAAACCATCTGCATCAACATCAACAACACCACGGTTCATCCTGCCCTGCCGGAGTCGCAGCAACAGCACCGTCGCCACGCCCATTCCGCGGAAAGTGACACAGGCATCGCGGACACGATGACCTACCACGGAAAAATTCTAAGCAGTGACAAAGTAATTTTTTACTTCCAAAAAAAAAAAAAAAAAAATTTTGGTCAGATGCAACCTTCAAAGCTTAGTGACACAGCCACTCTTAAATCTTTTTTATTTGTCAGATGCAACCTCCCCCCCCCCCCCCCCAAATAAAATAAAATAAAACCAACGAACAAAAAAAAAAAAAAAAAAGCAAGCTCCATCACTACTTAGATATTTCCCCCCCAGCAGGTTTGTTTATCCTTCCTGCGTTATGCGCGTCACTTGTCGTGGAATGACCCGGCCACCTCTACTAGGCTCAGTCCCAGTCCTCGTCATCGCCAGCGTCCGCTGTGCCAGTGCCAGACGCCCAGTTGCCACCAGAACTGCCGTTGTCAAAATGGTCGCCGCCGCGACCCCCACCACGGCCTCCACCGCCAAACTTGAGGGAACACAACAAAAATAAAGTTGACTTAGAAGGAACTGAAAAATACAGTTGATTTACAAAAAACAAAATTTAAGTTTTAGTTTTAGTTAAGAGTTTTACAGCACTAGCAACACAATAAGGTCATATAAGTGCCGAAGATTAGAGGTGTTACAAGAGAGTAAGAGAGTAACGAACACAAATAAGGAGGAGAGATAAGGAAGATACATGTTTGATAGGAAAGAAGGAGCAAACCACACCAGAGCACCCGCCAACCATCCACCAAAAAAATAATTACACACAATTAAGTTGACTTACAAAAGAATAAATTAGACTGAAAATAAAAAACAAAACAAAGTTAGCTTATACAAAAAACTCTCCTTGTCTTTTCCTTTTAAAGAAACTGAAGAAGGGGCAAAAACTTTACCTTCAATTTTCTCATAACAGCATTTTTCGGAATAGCCCCCTTGTGCTTAAAAGCGACCAAATAAAGACTGTCATTGCCCAACACAGACCAATCTGCAGCACTCAGCACTCACCTTCCCTCTCCTGATGTCCTTCCCTCCAAACTTTCCGCCGAAGCTCCCGCTGTCCCCAGCTCCCATACCGCTGGCGTTCTCAACAAGAAAGTCGGGGACCACTTGCTGAGCCTGAAACAAAATTGAGTAGTATTTTTTGGTGTTTTTTTTAAAACAAATTTTAAGTTTAGTATTAGTTAAGGTTTTACGGCGCTCCCAACTGCATACGGTCATATGAGCGCCAAGGGGCGGATGTAAAACAGAAAAGTCCAAACAGGGAATCAGGCTTACTCTGCCCACTTCTCTAGCCTCAACAGCCCATTGTTTTTTGTAAGTCTTCTTATACAGTACTTGCAACACAAATAGGTCATACAAGTGCCAAAGAATAGAGGTATTGCTAGACAGTAACACCCTCCCCCCCCCCCCAAAAGGCAGTGAGAGAAAAAAGAGATGCTTAATCTATCAGAAAGGAGACAACCATGCCAAAGCACCTCCCAGCCACCCGCAAGAAACTTATAAATGTATCCGTCTTACATATCCATTGACACAATTTAGACCATTTAGGGGTAGGCTGCTTCCAATCTGCCTGGAGGGGCAATCCTAAAGATAAAAAAGAAGTAAGACCTACATGTGACATCCTCTAATCATCCACACAAAAAATTTACGATTCAAATTTTCAGCGAAGGCGTGAAACAAAACTTTTACCTCTGAGGCCGCTTGAGTCATAAAATCGGTAAAGTGAGCATGTCGCACATGTGTCAAACTTCAGCTTCTTATATTACGGTACCCTTACCAACGCTGGCTGTAAGAAATGAAGCAAAAAGTACCTACAGTTCTGCCACAGCACAGGTTGGGGGGGAGAAGAGAGTCTTGTGCATACACTGTTATCAATGTTAGGTCTCATTTAGGGCTGTAGAGAGGAAAAGGTGATGATCCAGTCTCAAATGCAGTCACAAAAAGGACACATTCTCTGGTTCTATTTTATAATACATGCCGTTTACCAAATGTTAACCGCACTACAAACCACTCACCTCTTTAAGAATTCTGACGAGGTGAACAGCCATAGCCTGGTCCGTGTCCCCGTTGAAGAAGCTGGTGGCTTTTCCCAGGTTGCCACAGCGGCCTGTTCTGCCGATTCGGTGCACGTACTCGTCAATCGACGACGGGAGGTCATAGTTGACCACGTGCATCACCTCCGGAATGTCTAGACCTCGGGCAGCCACCGACGTAGCAACGAGAACGTAAGCTTTGCCTCTCTTGAAATCATCCAGTGCCTCTTCTCTTTCTCTCTGAAGACGATCTCTGAGAGAAATTGTTGACGAAATACAATGAATGTCAAGATACGACATGCGATGATATGAAGGTGTGATTCAGACACAAATGACACTGACTTGCTCTTGTAGGTCAAGCAGTTTAAGAAAACTACACTTGAACCTGCC
The DNA here is from genome assembly GCF_000002075.1 of Aplysia californica. Classification (NCBI taxonomy): domain Eukaryota; kingdom Metazoa; phylum Mollusca; class Gastropoda; order Aplysiida; family Aplysiidae; genus Aplysia; species Aplysia californica. The sequence goes on along the minus strand of NW_004798283.1, from coordinate 42,104 downwards.
CCAATGACCACATGACCAAGAATCACCTTGGACACTTTCAATTGTATTACTCATCAACTTTCACGAAACATGCCTATTATAGATCACTCATCACTGCACTCTATCTTGTTTTGAGCCACTGACTTTCAGATGGTGGCCGACTACATAAGTTTTCCCACACCATCCCAAAACCCATAACATTTTTATATAAAATTAGAGCATAACTGTCTTTGACTTTTGTAAAAATTATTATTTCTGTTACTTCTGCAAAAATTGCCACCGTTGATCTAATTATCTTAGGGCCATTTATGTGTTTGTAAACAATATAATTGTGACATGAGACCATAACTCGTTCGTGTATACTGGAAGCAAGTCCTGTACCAACAAGCTATATGACGATGTATCCATTCATGTATTTTGTGAAGTGCATTGTGTATATTATTTTATTATGCATTTTTAAGTGCTCACTTGGTAACAATGTGTAAACGTGCGTGTGTGATAAGCAAGTAGAGGTGTGTGTGTGCATATTGTTCGTACATGATGCATTTATGTAACGCGCCTGAAGCTGTGTTTTCACGGGAGTGGGTGCTACAAAAATGATCTTCATTATTATTATTTATCATTAGTTCCGAAACAAACCCACCACCCACTCATATGCACTGGTAGGTAAAAGGAAATGTACTGACAAGCCTTGTATCAACTAGACATGAGCCCGTCACTCACCCGTGAATACTGGTAGTAGGGAAACCCGACTGACATAAGTACGAAGCCAGGAAATCTGCGTTTCTTTTTTGTTCGACAAACACGAGAGTTTTTTCACTTCCTGCAAAAGAGAAAAATCAGTCATAAAATATATACGCACAATGAAACACATTATTCCACATTTCCTTCATTCAATATTCTACAGCTCTAAGTATCAACCCCCCACCCCCCCGAGACTATCAACACTTGACATTGCTATTTCTAGGCTAGAATCACCACAGCCCAATTCCCCCCCGTTTTGTGGTTTTGTGGACTGAGAAGAGGTAGCACAGCTGTATAACAACAGGAAAGGTTGTTGGAAAAGAGGAAATAGCAAGAATGAACTAAAAAGGTCAACAACGGTATCATCACGCCAACACAACTGCCACCTTCCTTGTTTGTTTCAGAAACACGAAGCATATAACACAATCAAAACAGACCTTTAGTACTGGGAAAGTAAGACAAAAAAAACGAGAGGCAGAAAACAAGATATACCAGTGGCATCCTCTTAACTCAGAACTCAGCTAATCGGGACTTCAGTGCTTTCTTGTCCTATCTCCATTTTTTTTTTTTTACATTGAAAATGCAACTTTTTCTTAAGCTCACTCTTTGTTATGAACTGTTTTCACTGTTATTAAAAATGGAGATAGGACAAGAAAGCACTGAGGTCGCGACAGGTTAAAAGTAGATCATAATCACAGGTGATGTATAAATGAAACACATCACATTTATTTTAATTTTGGTAAGAGTTTTAAGGCACCTGCTTTTGTTTTAGTAGAGGTTTTACGGCGCTCGCAACTGCATAAGGTCATATGAGCACCAGAAGATTAGAGGTGTTACAAGAGAGTAACAAACATAAAAAAAGAAGAAGGGGAGATCAGGACGATAGATGTTTGATACGAAAGAAGGAGCAAACCACACCAGAGCACCCGCTAACCACCCACAAGGCACCTGCAACACAATAAGGTCATAAAAGTGCCGAAGACTAGAAAGGTTACAAGAGAGTAACATACACATTAAAAAAGGAGAATAAGGATGATAGATGTTTGATAGTAAAAAAAAGGAGAATAAGGATGATAGATGTTTGATAGTAAAAAAAAGGAGAATAAGGATGATAGATGTTTGATAGTAAAAAAAAGGAGAATAAGGATGATAGATGTTTGATAGTAAAAAAAAGGA
>NW_004798283.1:30924-37451 GCF_000002075.1 Aplysia californica | reverse complement strand
GTTATCAACAGCGAACTCGTGCGCTGGCGTCCTTATGCATACTTCATCTCTTACATTTCATCGGGAACTTCAGCGATCATGAGAAACCGTATTGATGCTTATGCCGCGGATAATCACGAGGTTCGTGTCGCGCCTTTTTTTGCTATGAAATTTTTTTGATTTTGTATGAAACTGAATGACTTTTACAAGATCACAGCCAAAGACTATTACCGCCCTTCTTTTTTATGGTTCCCTGGTTGAAATGGAATCTTATGGAATCAGCCCCAATTGTCTTACATAGATCTAAACCCCCCCCCCCCCCCCCCCTGAAAAAAGACGAACATTTTGAGTTTGAGGGGGAAAAAAATGTTTAGTTTAGTCTAGATCCAGATCCAGATCTAGATCTAGACTCAGGCAGACAAAAGGCAAATTATGGGACCCATAAAAGACCCCCCAAAAATAGTGTAGATCTAGATTCTAGATCTAGCTCTAGATCTAGATATATACTAGATCTAGATCTAAATCTAGATCTAGATCTACTTACCAGCTATGAACACTTTCATCTCATCTAGATCGACATCTTTCCAGGACGCGAGGTAGACATTTTCCCCAACATCTGAAGCTTGCTGCTTGAAGCAGGCATAAGAATTCGTTTGTTCAACACAAGTGTTCAAAAAATTGTCGTCGATGAAAATTTGGAAAAAGTCAATTGGTTTCATTTCAACATTGACACCAGAGTTCAGTTGCGACTGTCCTTCGAAGTCTGGTAGTGGAGGTCTGTTGTTGACGGTCGGGCGAACCCATCCGTTTTCCAAATCATCGGGGTGGTCGGCATCGTGTTCTGGAGCAAAATCCAACAAACTGACACGGGCAGCATTCTGTCTTTCTCTTCCTATATCTCCATTCTCAAATCCTTCAAATTCATCATCAGAGCTGTCTTCAAAAAGGTCTATCAATTCCCGATCGTTGAAATCCATCGCTAGACCTGCATGTGAGCCTCAACCAGATTGTCTGAAAATTTTGCGCAACCCCCCCCCCCCCCCCCCCCCTAAAAAAAAGGCCTTTGTGGGTGTCATAAGGAAGGACATCCGACTAACGAGCGACCACCCCAACAAACACAATAAAGAAGAGACCTAACCCTAACCCTACCCCCAAAAAGAACCTGCAACGGGCCTCATGTAAAAAGGCCAAAACAAGTCCTAAATTTTAAAAAACTTTAAAATTAAAAAACCACACTCCAAAACAAACAAGGAGCATATAGATCTAGATTCTAGATCTATTCTAGATCTATATGGCTTACATCTACATTGCTATAGGGTTTGATACAATAACACAATAGAATTGGAATATGAATCCTCCATATAATATATAGATCTAGTAATCTAAATAAATCTAAATCTAGATCTAGATCTTGTAGAACAAGTGAATAGGAATAGGCCTTGAACTAGAAATCCGCATCCGATTCCGAACAGAGGGACTCAGTTGAGTCTAGATCTAGAATCTAGACCTAGATAGATCTAAATAAATAAATAATTCACGCACCTGATGAAATGCTTATTTTTTACCAATATTAATATTACAGCACAACCTATGCTATGATAGGGTTTGACACAATAGAATTGGAATATGAATCCTTCATTGAGGTTTATAATGATCTATATAAATCTAGATCTAGATCTAGATTCTATTAGAACAAGAGAGTCGGACTTGAATGAATCCACACGCTCTGAACAATTGAATTAGTCAACAAACGAAATTCAAAATGGCCGCTCGAGCACGAAACTGAAAGTAGATAATTTAGGTTGTCGTCCTTTTTCGTATTCGCATTTCTACTTAGGTTCCGACAATTATGTCGGAAACGCCGACGTCGGCAGTCGGCGGTGCGCGCGCCGGCGGTTGGCACGAAAACGAAAAGTGCCGACGAAGCCGACGGGAGAAAAAGGGGTCGCTGGCAGTCGGCCAAGCCTCGCACTACGCACATTGACTGATACAGGCGGGCCTAGCGATAGCATCGGCCGGTTCGCGGGTCGGGTCGCGATTGTCGGATTTCAGACGATTGTCGGCAAACATGCAGGTCTACATCGCGCACGGAACAATCACTCCAACTGCGCTCACTGAACTGACAAAAGACGCTCGATCTCCCTCCACTTTGAATGCACGCGCAATTGTCGGATGGGGGTCAATTTTTTAAAACTATGCACCAAATGAAAGGTCATCCAATCAGGATTCAGGAAAATATTTGCCCCGGGCGATTTACCGGCGATATCGACAGTAATGGACGTGTTTTCGTTAGCAACCACTAGGTTGGAAATAGTCGCGATCAGGCCTCGGGAACGCCATTTCCGGGTTGAAAATAGTCGCGTACAGGGCTGTAAGGGTTAAAACAAACAAACAAAAACAAAAAAACCCAGATCATAATGCCAGAAATGGTCAGAAAAATCAAAACTCTCAAACACTTATCCTGACCTAGAAGTAACTATCAAAAAATCTTACAATTACGTAAAAATACTCACCATCACTATCTCCACTGAAAAGAAAAAGCAGAAAGAAAACGAAATTAAATAAGGCCACAAAAAGAGGAACACAATGTGACAGAGATCAACAAGTTGCAAGAAAACCTGCTCGACACAGTATCCATAAAGGAGAAAATTACGTATTATCTTACTATACAAGAAGGCTGTGAAAAGTTAACCTACAGGAAAGGTATTTTTCATCAGCACCATTCCATGATCACCCAAATCAATTTCTGGAAGTTTCGAATTTCCAGATAAAGTCATTATTCGACTAGAGACATCAAGAGGTATCTTACAACATACTTTCCTTTCCAACGTTTAAGTGAAAAAAGTAAGGGCCCAAGTAAAGGTGTTGATTTCTGCAGACTTCTATTCTTTTTATCAAAACTTTCATTAACATTTTTTTTAAAGTCTAAGGTGTTTGTAAAGATACTGATGAATGTCCCTCTGACCACAGCACCCGGTCTGATTCCTTGTCCACAGACACGAACTCAAGAGCAGGACAGGGGATGTAAAAATAAATACCCTTCTGCCAAAACGACAATAGGTTACAACTCTGCATGGGGGCTGCTACTCATCAATCACGACCCCTGTCTCAAGGATGGGATATTTTTCTGCCAAAACGACAATAGGTTGCAAATCTGCATGAGGGCTGCTACTCATCAATCACGACCCCTGTCTCAAGGATGGGATATTTTTCTATGTCCTGCCTTTTCTGTCTCTCACACATGTCACTTTGACCGCAAGTCCCAGCAAAAATACACATTTCCTTATGTATCATTCAGTACGTGCGATCATTAAAGTAAAACGGCTCAACTCCTTACCCTGGAGAGCCTCCTGGCTTGGGCGTCTCACACTTCTGACAGACCTTGCGGAAGGAAAAGTTGTTGTTTCCACAAGACCTGAGGATTTCAATTAACAATTTTTAATGACTTTTTAAACTCTTAGCCGCCTCTACCTCAACAGCTCAAAGTTAACTCAAGACTTAAGTCAGACATTAAAAGTTCAATTATCACCAAGGAGATCACTTTACAAACACATACATATTTTATACAATGGTGAGCCTTCAGAAGATTAGATCATTTTTATTTTAGTAAGAGTTTTACAACACTAGATGACAAATAGGTTATATATGTGTCAAATATAAGGGGTGTTGCTAAAAAGTAACACACAAAGACAAGAAGGAGGAGCAACAAGGACGACAGATGTTTGATAAGAAAGAAGGAACAAACTAAACCAGAGTATCTGCAAACCAACCACACAAAAAGTTTAATGGATAATTATTGCCCCAGGATGAGGACAGAAATTGTTCAACATCCAAGATCAAACCACAAATACAGATGCAATGAAGTCAACATACATACACAAAGCTAAAAAGTACCACACACAAAAAAACCCAACCATCAAAGACATACAGTACAACACAGATAGCTTGAATTCGCCGGGACCGGCCTTGGTAGTTCGAGAGATAACTTACAAAGACAAAAAAGAAGAAAAAAAAAACCGGAACCACAGGCACAGTTCGACAGATGCGCGATTTCGAGTCTTCTGTGTTCAAACCTATCCCGTGTTATACTGTAATTTGCTACTTGACTGAACAACCAAGACAAACAACTTACGCATCAGGACAAGTCCACTCTCCCTCTCTCCTTTCACGGCCGCCACCGCCGACAAACGACAACGTTGACGACAACAAACCACCACCACTACAACTACCCCCACCATCATCACCACAACCACGGCCGCCACCGCCGCCACCACCACCACTATCACCGCTGTCATTCCTTCTGCCAAAGCCGCCGCCACCACCACCACCACCACCACCACCAAAGCCTCCCCCACTGCCGCCGCCAAATCCTCCAGGGACAGAAAACAGAATGAGATTTGAAACAAAAATACAAAAAATTTTACGACACTTTGTAAAAAAAAAAAAGAAATGAATAAAAAAGATGTTATGAAACACCCAGTTCTTTCATTACACAAAACTAGCAGTGTTTTTCAACAAAAGAAACTTGTTCGAGGACAAAAAACTTCTCACGACTCGGTAACATGCCTCATACAAAAACAAAAAAATTCTTTAAATTTAGATCCTCAAAGCATGCAAGCACACATAGACTTGGCTTTTAACTTTATCTCGAAAGGGGTTGTTAAACCCACTACGCTGGGGGCCCTTTTTTGGTACAAAATCTAAAAACGACAAAAAACGTCACTAAATGGAAACCTGCCAACCTATTATGACAGTACTTTATCTAATGAATGAACTTCCAGTAAAAGAAACCTGTTTTTGGCAATTGCCGAAAAGTAACTTGATGTCGAAGTCGTCGTTAAGGAATGTGCCCGAGCCAGGGGTTCCGACCCAAGCTGCTGGGAGTGGCTTGCCAAAGATAAAAGAGTTAACTCTATCATAATTCTTTCCCAGCAAAAAAAGGGCACTTTACATTCCCCCTCACTTCCAATTAAATTCCCGTAAACACAGCATTAAAATGCAAAATATAATCACGCTTAATAGGTAACTATAGTTAGCAATGGACAAAACTACAATTGACCTTTCGGCTTCAATCTCACTGATCTCTTTGTAAATTCTCGGAAGTTTATAAGATTACAGCATAGGCTGTAGAAATATACAATACGTATTTTTTAACACAAAACCAGACTTGTATTTTCCAACACAAAACCAGACTTCCATACTCAGGCCCTCAAAAACGTATTAAACACATTTTAACGTACTGGTTAGCAGCTATGCCAACCAATTCCTTACCTGATCGTCCAAAGCCACTACCTCCACCTCCACTGCTTGAACCGCTGCAGAAAAGAAATACAGAAAACAGTAGGAAAACAATGGTATTGTTCTGTTTGCCTCCAAACACACAAACAGCCCACAAATTTTAGCAGTAACATCAGCTTCAATCCAAGACAACACTTACATATTTTCTATTACACAACTTTTTTATATCTTACACTAATCTACTGTTTAAAAAATAAAACAAAGTTTACCACTGAAGGGAGAATCTGTTTTCTGCTCGCAAATATAAATAAAACTCAAAATAATTTGCTTCACATTTTTTTTTCTTCCTACCATTTTTTTAGCAGCCAATAATTTGAATTTTTTCCCCACTTTATGACACAGAAAACTTGGGAACTATCGAAACTCGCTGAGTTATCTCTTTCCCACAACAGACACACTGGTGAACTTTGCTTACCCATCATCTGGCTTTGCTACGTCACATTTAAAACAGTTTCTTCTATATGCAAAGTTGTTAGCACCACAATCCCTGAAGAGAAAAAAGAAATTTAGAAATGGTTATGCAAACTATCACTATCACAGAATCCGATAAAAGCCCCAAAACACAACACAATAATGATGAAAGACAGGTCCTGGCAGAACAGGCAACTTTATAAAACATTTGGTTCGAAGCAAAACAATCAACTAGCAATAAAACCAGAACAAACAACCCAACATAGCCATTATATCCCATTCATGAGAACTTTTTTTAAAAAGTTGTCCTTCACATCTGATTTCACAGATTCCCAAAACAAACATTTTTGTCTTTTCGCCTCCATGATGGCCGATGGGGGAAAGGAAATAAATGTTTACATTAATTCTTAAAATAAATTAATTATTGAATTAATTTAAAAAACATCCATTCTTATTACAGAGACAAAACAAGCACCCAAAGTGTGACAGTCAAGCTCTTTGGCTTCACACACAAAAGGCGTGAGTTCGACCATGCACATTCTGTTTCATCTGCTGGGATGTTGTACCCCACCCGCCCTAGGTCGGAGACAGCGCGTCGACCTAAATAACCTAAATTGTAATGAAGGGTCCGCAACACATTTACAATCACACAGACGACACTGGACACTCACCCATCAGGACAGGTCCAATCATCCGCTCTTTTCTCTCGACCTCCACCACCACCACCAAATCCTCCTGTGCCAGACAGAGAAAAATACATTTTGAGAGAGAGAGAAAGAGAGAGAGAGAGAGAGGGAGGGAGGGAGGGAGGGAGAGAGGGGGAGAGAGAGAGAGAGAGA
>NW_004798283.1:28606-30035 GCF_000002075.1 Aplysia californica | reverse complement strand
CAAAGTAAACCTGACAGGGGATGTGGCAGAAAAAAATAATTCTCTAAAATATATGATAATCCTCCCCCTCCCCAAGGATTTCTGTTACAATTCCAAACGTTGTAAGAAAAGACATCATTATTATAAGGTACCTTCAGCCTTCAACATTCACATAGAGCACTAAACCACAGCTGAGTAAAATCTATCGTGAAAGTGATGGAAATAAATCGGATCAATTGTGCCTTCAAAACCACAGCAGTATTAGATAAATTAGCCCATGTTAAAGAAAAAAAAAAAATTACACATACCCTCCTCCGGAAGAGAATGCTGATGGGGCATCTGAAGAAGTCTGAAAAAAAAAAAATTGAAACATTAAGACAATTCTGAAAAGAAAAACCAACTACACATTTGTTGACGAAGGCTGCACACTTTAGATCACAACTTAAATTTTCATAATGGCTACTGCATTCAAAGTGTGTGCGCGCATGCGTGTTGCGTATGTGTGTGTGTACTGTTTGAAAGCAACAGGCTGGCCCCTGCAGTGCTACACACTTTTTTTACGAAGTCGATTTTAGACCCCATGCATTCTCAAAATTGGACTTCTTGGTACTTGACTACAAACTCTTGAGATCCCAGCATCTTAACTTGGTGCCAGTTCACTCAAGGGTCCCCCTCAGTGTCTCCCACCAGACTGGTCTGGCAACTGTTCCACTTGATGGTCTACTAATCTATTTTTACAATCAACAACCCTGACACTAGCCTTAACGCAAAATTTTTCAGGAGACCGAAAAATTTTTTCATTCATTTAACTCACTCGTCCCCTACCTCGCAAATATTGCATACAAATCTATGTACTCTTATGTCAATTTAAATTCCAAACAACCAATGGAATCAAAAATCAAGAATTTTTTATTTTATTATTTCATTTCAAATCTAGTAGGGGTTTTTTGACAAGCAAAGACATCCCCCCCCCCCCCAGATTTTATATTATCAAGAGTACTTTGCAGGTCTTTTAGCACCACAAGCCGAACAGCTGTCTGATGACAGGTAGACTACCATTAATCAGGAAGACGGTCAACATCGCGGGTGAGAATAATCATCATCATCATCCAGTGCCAGATCTGCGACAGACATCGGCGATCACGGTTTTCCATTCATTCCTTTGCTCGGATGCTCTAAAAAAAGCTACATTTCCCCTGTTACCCATTTGTTTAGGTTCCCTAAGTAGGTTGGTCTGGGCCTACCCCTGCTTCGCTTACCCTCAATTTTGTCAGTGAGAGCTAGATGTTCAAGACCCTTATGTCTATTCAGGTGCCCCAAAAACTGCATTTGTCGTTTCCTGATATTATAATTTTTTTTCCACTGAGAATAACGACAGCCTAAAAAAACCAACATATCTGCCGACAGCCGACACCAGTATTTTCGGTAGGGCTGGGTACTATTCATCACC
>NW_004798283.1:27585-28506 GCF_000002075.1 Aplysia californica | reverse complement strand
GGGTGCATGGTCTAAATAACCAATAACCAGAAGCTCACAAGATGCTCCCATTTTCAGTACTACAAGGGGTATAGTATGTCAAATCAAAAATATATATTTTGTTCATAAAGCTTGTGATTGATGATTACGGAAGTGTTGACATCAAATCATTCAGTACACCACTCTGCATAATTAGCCAACAATTTTCTTTCTTTCTTTTTTTTTTAAATGCTACTTACCACCACCTCTTCCACCACGGCCCCCAAAACCACCACTGCCGCCTCCTCCTCTTCCTCCGCTCCGAAAACCTGAAGATCCACCACTGCTGCCTTCCTCGTCATCATCTCCATGTGAAGAACCAAAGCCGTTCTGACCTCCAAAACCACCGCCGCCACCACCACGGCTACCGAACCCTCCTCCACCGCCCCGGCCTCCTCCAAATCCACCGTTACGACTGCCAAAACCATTTGACCTGGGTTCATCATCGTCGTCTCCGTTCTCATTTCGACTTCTGCCACCACCAAAACCGCCACCGCGGCCCCCTCGCTGACCAAAGCCGTTCGTCTGAGGTGCAGAGTCGGAGCTCCCCAGGCCTCTTCCTATGCCCCGAACTTTTTCACCAAATGCCTTGGCCACAGCACCTCTCCTGAGAAAACAGAAACAAAGCAAAATTGATAGGGAAATAAAATGTTTAAAACACAAAGCAGTCAACTAGTTTCAACAAGGCGTCCAACATGTATGAATTGCTGCGTCAGTAACTTTGCATGTCCGAGGGAGAACACTGGTACCAAAATACCTTTCAACATCCTAAAACTATCACAGCATTTGAGAAGACACAAACAAATATTTGTCATTAACTTAACACCCTAGACTGTGAGCAATTTTTACCTTAAAAAAAAGGGGTAGGTGAGAAATCTCAAGCAGTATAAATGACCCAACCTT
>NW_004798283.1:18143-27469 GCF_000002075.1 Aplysia californica | reverse complement strand
CCCGAATAAATAGGTACCTGGTATTCAAAACATTCGACTAACCGGGAAAAAAAAAAACGAGTCAGAAACTAGGTACCTAGATCTAGTAAAAACGGGGTGACAAGCCAGATCCCGTGATTGGATTTTATTCCCACCTGGTCTGAGAATACAATGGATTTTTATTCCTAGGCCTACCTGACCTGGGCATTGAGAACGGGTAGGCCTACATGTAGGCTAATAATAGGATGACAGAAAATAATTTGTTCATAGTAAGAGTGACCGTTCGTGACCTGCCCCCGAGCGCTGGCAGATTTTTCTAGGGTCCCGCGGGGATTGTTATTGTTTCATTTTTTAAAATCTTTAGAGTGTTCACCCATTCTTCACCAAAACCCTAGACAAGTGTATATTCTAAATTCAGAAAGGAATTCACTTGCCAGAGTAGTATGTTTTTAAAAAGGCTGACACTATTTCTCCGAACTTTCGGGAAAATAAAGCTAGGCACTATTTCTCCGAACGTTCGGGAAAATAAAGCTTGGCACTATTTCTCCGAACACTCTGAAATCACATCCTTTCCTGCAAATTTGTTTTTAAATTTCAGCCTTTATTCAGTAACAGTTAAAAGTATACAAAAATAGAAGCACAGGATCTACATTCCAGGGCTCATGAATCGTTCCTCTCTTTCAGTTTCACTCATTCGTTCAATTCCCGTGTTCTCTCCCGCCGCTCATCCCCGTCCTCATGACTTTCACACCCCACCCCCTCCCTCCAGGCACACACAAAGAAAATTTCATTCATTCCCTTGCACCCTGCGAACCATGGGGTGGGGGGGTGTCGGTGTCGTCGTCTTGTAGTTGCTGTCACCTGGGGATACACTCGTAAATTCTACCTTTCACCCGTTCTGTCACTCACACTGTCTCTCCATCCACAACTCAACTCAGCTCGTCATACGTTCAAAAGTTGCCCACTGATCATGTTTAGTTAGTGTGTGTATAAGTTTGTGTGTGTACATGTGCATGATGGTGGTGGGTGTGTGGTGGGTGTTACTGAAGGTTGCATGTAGGCGGGCTTGCCATGCAGTGTTCCTTCCCAGACCAGAGGCAGAATGAAAGTTGGCGCCGAACTCTCGCAATAAATAGGCAAAAAATCACGAGACCGGAAGCCGGAAACCGTTCGGAGAAATAAAGATCGGCACTATTTCTCCGAACGTTCGGAGAAATAGTCACTTCGTTTTAAAAATAATAGCTTTAACTGAAAGCTGTTGGTCAAAGATCCAATCAATGAGTTGAGGAGGGGAGATCAATCCATAATCTTCCAACTTAGAACACAACATGTACCCCTCAACCAACATCTCAACCGAATTGGAGTAAAGCAGTCTGCTGCCTGCCCATTATGTGACTACCCCTCAGAGACAGTGGAACATCATCTGTTCTTCTGTAGAAAATTAACTGATTTAAGGGGATGTTTTCGTCCCAAGCTACCCCACACATCTAATTGCCTCTACTCCTCAAGACAACAAATAAAACAAACATGCAACTATTACCATGGCACGCAGTGCCTTGATCCTAGGCTTACTTTTTTCTTATTTTGATTGGTTAAATCATTCAAGAGTAAAATTTTCCGTCACAGAACCAATAATAAATAATAGCAAGAAAAGGTGACGCTATTTTCTCAAAAGATAATGTTTTCCCCCAAATTGACAATAGTTGCCTCCCGCGCTCGAGAGCTGACCCGCCCGTTGGTGATTTTAGTCGCGTCGTGCGCTCAGCGGAGTGAGAGAGGGATGCGAGTTCTGTCGCCTGGAGCGTTAAGTGACAGGGGTCCTATGATGCCTGAAGCGAAATAAAAAGGGCGGAAACCAAAAAAAAACGGGTGAGAATAGTAGGCTGTCGTTATTGAGAATAGTATCCAGTTTATCCTCCATTCGGGTGAGAATAACCACTCCGGTTTTTTTAAACCGAAAATTTGTCGCACGGCAACGAAATAAAAATGACTGTCACGTCGCCGGCTATGAAAGACTTGCCCGGCCTGTGTAGCCGGAGAGAGGCCCATGGATGAGTTCAAGTAGCCGGAAATTCCGGCAGGAACTGGAAAACTTTCCCCCCTGGAAGAAACCAACCTCGCATCCCCTAGTGGCTAGTGGTATAGCCCATCACGCGCTAAGCGGGCCAGCCACGATATGGACAAAAGTCCAGAGAGCAAGTGCAATATATATCTTGGTAGAGAATCTTTGGCATGCAGCACGCAATTAGTGTGCGTAGGCTAGATCTAGAATCTATAGCAAAAAATGAGTTAGAGCATGCAAATGTGTGCATAGACACTCCCAAAATTCACACTTCTGTTCTTGAAATAGCCTTCTAATAAGAGAGTGTATACAGACCCGGTAACCGGGAACAAAGTCACAAAGTATACAGACCCGGTAGGGGAAGTCTTTTGTGGTTTCGGAAAGTTTCAGCGCCCTCTTGGCTCAGGATAGACCTAGGTTCTTCTAGATCTATGGCCTAGGTCTAGATCTATCTACACAGACGGAAATAAATCATTGATCTAGTTTCGAGGCTACCCTAGATCAAGATCTGATGTCTTTTCGATGAACGATCGTTTTTCCTCCGTTTTGGAGTTGGAGGAATCACAATTTGAAGAAAACAAAAATGTCATTGAGCAGTCACCCTCTCTATTTCTCTGCCCCCCCCCCCCCCCCTCTCTCTCCTCTGTGGTGTATCGCTCGCATTCTCTTTTTCTTTGTTTGTCTGTCTTTCTTTCTCCCCACCTATTTCCCACTCTATCTTTCTCTCGTTCCCTCCTGCCAACTGGGGCATGACCACAGAATTCTGTAAAGTGTAGAATTCTGTGGGCATGACATACATTTTGCTAGCACTTCCCCCTGCTCTCTCTCACACACACCCCCAAGCCCAAACTAGCGGGTCTGGGCGCTGAAACTCCAAAATCATACAAAAGTTCCCCTACCGGGTCTGTATACTTCGTGACTTTGTTCCCGGTTACCGGGTCTGTATAAATCTACACTTCGTTCTAATAAAGTGACCAGTTTCTCTGCAATTGAATTAAATCAAGTAAGAAGGCCTACACATTCTCTGGCAATATTCCAGAAGTACATCATGTTTTGCTCATATTTCCTGGAAGATACTGGGTAAATTTTTACTTTCACTCCCGCACACAGATGCACTGTTTCAGGGGTCAAACTGCTGTACTGTTTGCTGCAGATCACACATAAAGCCACTAAAACTGTCGCTTATCAATTATTTTCAAGACAACTTCAAATCTAACTGTAAAATATCAAATTAAATGTAAAAATACTGTAATAAATAGCCTAGGTAGGCCTAATGCCCTTAAAAAGCTTCAGTTAAGTCTTGAATAGGCTATCAGTTCAGTATAGAGGCTAAACAAGGTGCTCAAGGGGAAAGTTTGGCTCCTTTGAGCTTCTGCATCAAACAAGTTAGGCTATGTCCAAGCAAAGTACAGGCCTTGATCTAACTATTGTTTTCAAGTTAGCCTATTGCACCCTGACAATTTGACCATGCGGCATGCTGTCAACTGTCTGGAGTCATGGAAGCAAGGAAAGAGATTCCATCGCCATCACCATGCTTCATGACGACGATGAAATTAAATGACGTGATACGACTCATTCAGAATATTTAGCCTTTAGACAGTCATTTGTTTTACAGTAGGCCTAGAATATATTATTCAAAGTTGAAACGCACAATTTTGTTTCCAGAAAATTGCCTTAAAATTTGTTTTAAAAATAACACGCACAAAACCCCCTGTCCAGTCTCTCCGTCTCTGCTGGCCTTGTTGCTCGGCCTTGGGCAGCATGATATGCTTTTTCTTCTGTAAACATGATGAGTGAGTGAATACTGAATATTAGATCTGGGTGCAGACGTGTAATTAAACATAGATCTAGATCTACTGAAGAAAAAGCGCTATTTGTAGTTCTATAATACAAACACACAAACAGTAGAAACATGTTAAAATCTTACAGAGGCAGGAGCGCCGTCGTTCCAGTCGTCCATTTTATGTGTTGAGTGTTGAACGAACAAGTGTGTGTTTAGTGTTGGGGTGGGACTGGGATGGTGGCAGACAGAGAAGGCAGTGGGCATGCGACCAGTTGCCAGTTCCAAGATGCGAATACGGTTCAGAGGCTTTGAAAAGAACGTGTAAATTATAGCGAGATAGCAAGCTTCATATTGTGTCCTAGGCCTATTGCTGATTAAGTGACTCTGCTTATTGTTGATTTTGAAATCGTATTAAACTCTCTAAATAATAATAAAATGGTAGGTAAATGATATTATAGTCTTCTTTTCCTTCGTGTTGACATCATTGAGTGTTTCGCCTGTTTGGCAACCTGTGATTGTCAATGCTGTTGCTATTAGGGGTCCAGAAAAAAATCTGGGCCTCGTCTGGATTCCCCGCGAAAAAAATGAGCTTATTCTCACAGAAAGCCGTTTGCATTATATCGCGTTAACTTTGGTAATTTTGATAGTTTTCTTCTTTTTTTCCCCACTTCACATATCTTTTATAAAAATGAAAACGATCTGTGAGACCCTTACTAACGGGAAAAAGAATAGAGATTGCGTTCATTTAAGTAAACAACATAGTAACTTCAGAGAGTCTTTGATGAACGTTTTCAAACGGAACGCTCCACTAGATTCTAGTTCCAGTCGCCAGTCACTGGGCCTAGTCACTCAGTCTCAGTCAGTCACCTGTTGCAAATCTTGGGTAGCGGGTCGGGTGTTTACGCTAGGTCACGTGGATCTAAGCACAAATTATGTTTATTTCAAAGATGCAGACTGTTAAAAATAGCTTTAATGTGTTTTCTAAACCAATGTCTTATTGGTTTTATTAAGTGGGGTGCAGTTTAAGACTTTCCCCGCGAGTGGTTGGCGGGTGTTCTGGTGTTATTTAATTAGGCTACTCCTTTTTTCCTGTCAAACACAATAATATCATCATCTTATAATTATAATCTCTCCACTTTTTGTGTTTATTGCCCTCTCGTAATTGTTACACATCTCTAATCTTATGTGACCTTATTGTACTGCGCAAGTGCGGTAAAACGAATAAAACTAAAAATGTTCCCCTTCGGGACTTTCTTTCTTGTTATTGCAGAATCGTTAACGCATTTCCTGTAGAGTCCAAAGGCTCGCGGAAACTTGTTCATCTGTCCAGCTGTAA
This sequence comes from Aplysia californica, assembly GCF_000002075.1. NCBI lineage: Eukaryota > Metazoa > Mollusca > Gastropoda > Aplysiida > Aplysiidae > Aplysia > Aplysia californica. Next base: position 22,309 of record NW_004798283.1, on the reverse strand, counting down.
TTAAAATATTACGATAAATAGTGGAAATGCGTCACTGTTGTTGCCAACATTATTAGCCTAAGTCTCTAGAAAATTGGATCGAAAAATCGCAGGCCATTTATTCAAATTGTGTGTTCTAATCCCGGAAAGCATTTTTTTTTTTCATGAGAGATAAAACTGAGTTTCGTTCTTTTAACAATTTGAACCAACGATATGTATCTATTCTTGTCTTTTTCAACATTTAGATTCTGAATTTTGACAAAACATATCTTGAGCACATACAATGGATGGTTGTCAATTTATAAAGAATCTGCCTGTTTTTTAATTTTTATTTTTTTAAAATAGGTGGGCTCAAAATGTGAAGCCCCGAGAGCATGCTGTAGAGCGAGGATATACTGCGCTCTACAAAAGCCTTTTATGAATTACATGTATAACTGAACAGTGGGACCAACTATAATTTACTACCAAAGATAGTACAGGCCAGATCATTGGTACAGCCTACACGGTACGACATAGTCTAACACTTGCACTAGAAAATGGGGCCGACTATATAATACCATACATGGACCGCACAGTCTAACATTTGCACAAGAAAACGGGGCCGGCCTATACGTTCTTATACTACTCAGAGCGTCTAGGGTCCGGCTATTATAAAATACACACCACATAGGCAAACACGTGCACGAAAGAATGGACCAGTTTCACGTCCGATCTCCAAACAAGAACAGACGACAACAGCAGTGCTAATCCCTAGGATGTCTGAGACCAGCCGTCAGATCAGTGAACCCGGTCTGAGTTACAAGCTAGATCGTACACACTACATGTATGTATAATATTATGTTACCTCTTTGCTACAAGGCAGGAAAGGAGGTGAAAGGAGACCGTTCTAGAGAAGAAAATGTTTCAGTCGCTACCCGGATTCGAACCCGGTACCTTTGAATGAGATGCGAATACCTTTACCTCTAGGCCACGAGAGCCCCCATATATCATATATAACGGTTTATTTATGTGTTCAGAGTACAGAAATCTCCGTCACCATGTGGCGTCGGTTAGGCTCTCGGACTTGCAATAGTAATTAATGTCGTGGGTTCGAATCCCGTCAGGGGCACGACGTTTTGTGTCCTCGGGAAAGTCACTTTTTTACACGAATTGTCCTCTCCACCCAGGTGGGAACGGGGGTACCTAGATTCTAGATATAATATAGACAGTGAAAGATTTTGTCAGTTTGTAATTTGTGTTTGAGCGCCTAGATCTAATCAGCTGTGTGCCTTCCGCGGAGCTGAAAATATCTGAGTGTTCTATATATTAATATTATGGTCTGCTGAGTGTAAAGCGTATAGAGCTTGCTGTCAAGTGGGGATATGACACATCCTGTTTATTATTATTACATGTATTATTATTATTATTATTACATTGTATCATTATTATTATTTTTATTTTTATTAGTATTATTATTATTATTATTATTATTATTATTATTATTATTATTAACATTATTATTATTATTATTATTATTATTATTAACATTATTATTATTATTATTATTATTATTATTATTATTATTATTATTATTATTATGATTATTATTATTATGATTATTATTATTATGATTATTTTCATGATTATTATTATTATTATTATTATTATTATTATTATTATTATTATTATTATTATTACATGTATTATTATATTGTTACCATGATTACATGTACAAGTATCATTATTATTATTATTATTATTATTATTATTATTATTATTATTATTATTATTATTATTATTATTATGTCCGACCGCATACCTAAACCATTCAGGGATGATGTTATATCACTATCAGAGGGTTTAATTATACTGTACAAGTCAGCTTATATCCATGTATTAGAATTCGCTCAAGTTATAATTATACCAATCGTTTCACTTCCGATACTTATACGTTGAATGGTTGTAAGTTGATTTTATAGAAAGATTAATAAAGAGAGCAAATTTTATTTATGTATTTACTTTTTGGGTAAGTGTTTTGTTGTTGTTATTTTTTGTGGCTTTTTTTTTTTTTTGGTAAGTGTTTTACGGCGCTCGCAACTGCATAAGATCGTGTGAGCACGTGGGTTACATTTAACATTTTCAGTTGGTAGGACACTTTTTGCCAGGGTGGCGACCGAAACCTACTCCTATCGATTTTTAATCACCAAAGGATATTTAACGTGCGCAACTTGCTCATGCGATCTCCGACATGTTTCGCCCTTGTCGGAGAAGGCGAGGTGTAGATCTTTCCTACCATTTGAAAGACACAGTAAGAAGGGACCGTGCAAGAAGTAGCAGTAGAAAGGCTGCAGAAAGAGAGAGGAGCCCAGATGGTAGGGGCAATTTAAATGAGGTGAAAAAGGGGGGGGCAGAAAGTGTAGACAAAAGCAGACGACAGAACATTGTAAGACAGTAGGAAAGGATGTGAAAGGAGAAATTTAAGAGGAGAGAATTTTCCGTCGCTATCCAGATTCGAACCCGGGAGCTATTGAATGAGAGGCGAACACCTTAACCTGAAGGCCACGAGAGCCCCTTCTGTGTTTTCTCTCGCTATATAGACTCTTTATTGTTTACATTTTTTTATAGATGTGTGCGTTCGGTAGGCAGTAACGTGCAGTGTTATTATAGCATAGCATAATATATATATATAATATAGGCCTACGGATGAAGTGAGATAAACTGTTATTCTATAATAAACCTGTGAACATTTCAGTAATTTAAGGTATTAATAGCCAATATATTCAGGTAAAGGTCTACTCCCCCCCCCCCCCCCCCCCCTCCTTCCTCACTCTAAACAAACTAGGTTAAAACGGTCCTTCGCGCCTGTAGCTGCCTTCGTCACAACGATCCCAGTAATGTTGTACAAGATGTTGACCCCGCAGACAATGGAGAATTGGCTATGTCAAATGTCAAGGAAGTTCTGAATGGAAGGGGAGTGGGGGCTGAAGTAGACACATCCGCTCCATCTTTACTATCAGTTGCCGTCGCTTCTATACGCTCTTACAACTAGCTTCGCTTCTATACGCTCTTACAACTAGCTTCGCTTCTATACGCTCTTACAACTAGCTTCGCTTCTATACGCTCTGGTTTTACACTCTAGTTTTAGTTTTAGTAGAGGTTTTACGGCGCTCACAACTGAATAAGGTCATATGAGCGCCAAGGGGTGGATGTCAACAGAGAAGTCCTTACAGGGAATCAGGCTTACTCTGCTCACCTCTCTAGCTTCAACAGCACTAAGTCTACTTCGACTATCAAGGCACCCGGAAATAGCGGGTCACAAGAGGGTGACAAACATACAAAAGAAGTAGAGGGGAAATGACGATAGTAAGGATTAGGGAAGAAAAAGCAGCAGTTCTCTGTTGCAGTTCAGGCACAGTTATGAGCATGACATTGTTAAATCAGCCCATTTACAATTCTACTGTGCATAAGAACAAGTTAATGTCTCCCCTTTGGGAATGGCCTAAAGACACTTCAGTCGATCTTACACTCTGAGTGTCTAGCTTCGCTTCTATCCGCTCTTATTTTCTGAGAGAGTCTTGCTTCGATTCTACGAAAAGACAGCGTGATACTAGGTCGGTTGATGTGACAGTCAGCACATCTATTTATTACTATAGCTTGTTCACTTTCTATTATCCGCGGTTAAATCAAGATTTAAAAAAAATCGCTCCGTGTAATTTTCTCAGGTCTTTCCATGCAGGTCTAAAGTTGGATGGCCAAAAGAATTTAAAAGCCCTTAACTGAAGGTTACTTTAAACTAAGGTTCCGATACGTTTATTTTATTTTATACGTTCGTCGATAGCCTTAATCGGGTCAAAAACATAATAGGGGACTTGCAGCATCTTACACGTCAAAGAATTGACATATTTTCATCAATACCAAACTTAAGCGCACCTATGAAACACGGTCCAATAGACGGATTAATACTTTTCAAAACTCATGTTAAGATGGTAGATAGATGTTCTTGGGATGAAATCTACAAGCTTACAACTCACACTAAAATATATGTGGGGGCAGGATGGTGTCGTTGCCTCAAAATGAACAGTTTTTCATCAAGCTGTGTTATTGTAAACCTTTATAGTTGTGATCCTGTGTGTGCACCCAAAGGGCGGTATATTAATACATGCATATGGAGAGAGAGAGAAAGAGAGAGAGAGAGAGAGAGAGAGAGA
>NW_004798283.1:13843-16600 GCF_000002075.1 Aplysia californica | reverse complement strand
TGAGAGAGAGAGAGAGAGAGAGAGAGAGAGGAGGGGATCAAACGATTTTTCTTAGTGCTATCAAATTTCAAATCAATAGAAATTGCAACTGTGCTAAATACACGTAATATAATTATTCGAACGACCAGGACAGATTTTTTAAAAATCAGGGTCAATCACAAAATATGACATGTATGCATTACGAATTGAGATAGCTATTGTCGTTATATTATAATAATTATATTATGCTCTGCTTTATTCCAAATACTGTCGAACCTGCTCTCACGGCCACCTGCATAAAACAATCACTTGTACAGCCAAGAATACCATTATCTTGAGCGACTTCGTGAGCTTGAAATTGGATGGGGCGCCTGCAGAAGTTCAAAACTTGGTGGGAGGAGCAAAAGGATATATATGGAATCAACCATTGCTTGGAACCGTCATCATCTACACACTTCGAGATGTGCTTCTTCAGGGGGCGGAGCGTTTATATGGGAATGCCCCTTGTGCAGTGATGTTGGTCCTTTACACAAGTAAACAAGTAAACAAGTAAACTTGTACAGCCGGCCCCTTCTCTTATCTCCCCCCCCCCACCCCACCCACCCCTCCTTGCATTTTGTTTACATTATAATGGCATTGCGTAAGACATCTACCTGTCTAAGACAACCATTTTTTCCTAGACAATAGGTGTCTGTCTTAGACAAGTTCAACTGAGGTTCAGTCCTTTCTTTGACATCTTTTTTCACCAATCCAACCTGAGCCTCAGTGCGACCTAGTTGGCCTAAAAAGTAGCCGATACTGGAGCTAAACTATCGGCCTATCTATCCACATCACTGATAAGTTGCTTTGACATTTTTCCACGAGAACAAACAGCTAATCGGTAGTGGGTCAACGACAGCGAAAATGGTGACCACAGTGTTACTTTTCGGAACAGTATGCAAAGCATATGGGCATAGCCCTCATAGCGCCATTGCGATAATATTAAGTATATACGTGCTGAATTAAGACTGTGATGGGTTACTTAGGTTATTTTTCATATACATGTAGTCATAGTGGAGCTTGAACTGTTGGCCCTATTGAGTTCGCTATGAAACTATAGCCTATTATACATTCAGGGTTTGGATAAAGGATAGCCTTGGTTGGTCCACGTACACAATGAGGTTATTGTAGAAGAATCAAAGGTCCTTGCCTAAACGGGTTTTAAAAAAAATAGTAAACTAGGCATATCTCTGACTCTGGGTGTCTCGGTCCTTGCCCACGCATCACTGCAATGAGTGAATGAATGAATGAAGGAAGGAAAGGAAGAAGTATTTATCCGTTATAACGTTACCTGATGTGACGTCGCTGAATGGATTTTGCCCTAGATGTTCGGAGTAAGAACGCTTTGCTTCGTAGGTAGGCCAGGGGCCTAGCCGTATCCCAAACGGTTGGCTCCGGCATTGAGGGCCGGGTAGGACAGAAGCATGTCAGTTTGTCACAAGCCTCGACTGTTCCCCGCATGATGGAAGTTATCCCTGACACTCTCAAAAAGAGTAAATAAATAATTGATTGATAGTATGAATTGAATTTTATTTTTCAATTGTTTTAACGAAAGAACATTTATTGTTTAAATTTTACAGAGTAATTTGCTTTGATTTGCATACAAAATGGAAGAAATATTGAACAACACAAGCTGAATTGACATTTTAGAGGAAGGCTACAAATCTACATGTATATACCACCAATTTGAAGGTGGAGAATAAAAATCTTAAGTTACAACTATAATGTTAAAGTGCTGTATTATGACTGTCATCAATCGTCAAATACTTAATTGAAATTTTGACAAACTGGGCCTGTGACAAACTGGGCAGCCCCTGTTGGACGACCTTATCTTGATAAGATAGTCACTGATTATATGGGAATTTGCTCTTTTCACATGGTGCCCACAGAGGCTCTATCAATATTTCCTGAAGTACCACTATCATGTTCTGGCACACCAGCTTTAAAAAAAAAAAAGCAAAAAAAAAAAGCAACTACAACAAGTTCAGCTTCTTCTAGAGCTGTTGATATTGGTGAAATTGAACGTATAAAAAGAAACAGATGTTTTCAAGTTCGATTAATTTTATCAAACAATGGAAATGAAGCGGACAGCTAATTTTTCAAAGAGCAAAGATTATTGTCTTGCACAGTAGAACTCGAGATGACCCTGTTTTTGCATTTCTCGTGTATTCTAAGGTTGTTTGGGAAAGAGGTTTCATTTGAAGCCTTTATCCCAAACTGAGGCGCACCAGGCATCCAGGCTTCACTAGAGACGTTGTCACATGCTGGAGTCAGTAAGATGAAATTTTAAATTTTGCACTTCGTGTGTAACTTTCCAGAGACACACAGTTGGCCTACCTGTTGTTGTTGTTGTTGTTGTTGTTGTTGTTGTTGTTGTTGTTGTTGTTGTTGTTGTTAACACCACTGAAAAATGTGCAGAAATTGATTAGTGGCGATTCTGTGGAAATTTCCAGCGATATGCCATCTTGATGTGTTATCGCAAAGAGTGCGCTGGTGCGGTTGGCAAATATCTTCATGAAAAGATTTGCTCAGAAAAGTGCTTCGCGGAATGAAGGACTGGCGAAGAAAAAAATTGCAAAGCTGTCACCCCAATCATGCAAACAGGTAACTTATTCAGGGGTAAGAGACTGCTTTATATATATATATATATATAACAGACAGACACACACACACACACACACACACACACACACACACACAGATAAATCAAGTAAGAAGGCCTACACATTCTCTGGCAAT
>NW_004798283.1:11386-12676 GCF_000002075.1 Aplysia californica | reverse complement strand
CCCCCTCTTTCTCTCTCTCTCTCTCTCTCTCTCTCTCTCTCTCTCTCTCTCTCGCATATGATGTAGATAAAAGCAGTTGTAGTAGTTACTATACTATGCAATCACTGCATAAATCTGCTAATGCCTAAAGCTCGAGGCAGAAAATTCGTCAACATACATGATGTAGATCAAATATTATGCATAATATATTCTCCAAGGATTCCATAAAAGACAAATATAAGAGCAGTTTCCCGTAAAGGGAATGCCCCCGCATTAATTGCAACGCTCCTGATCTGTCCAGCTTGGAGGAAATAACACGTATCCCGTTCACATCACACACCTCCTCCCCCACCCCCCCCCGCAAAGTGCCAGCCACTATAATATATGTCGACGAAAACAATGAACAAAGGGCCTCTCAACTCTCAAGTATACCATACGATCTACTGACTCACTAGGCCTAAACATCAACCCATTTTACTAAGGCTATAAATCTCCATCCCTCACTGCTCAGATAACGGACAGCCTTTAATTAGAACCACATGTCATGAGGACGCGCTGTGAAATCTCCGAAGCGGTCACGATAGATATCTAGTACACTCTCTCTCTCTGTACCGTTCCCTCAGAAATCTGATATTGGACTCGGTGACTAGTTGTAACTCGACTAGCCTTGTCAATCAAACGAACAAACAAAAAGCCCCGACCGTTCTGTACTTGGAGTAACTTTTTAGTTACTCCAAGGTTCTGTACTTGTAACCGGAGATGACTTTTTTGTCTCCGTTGTAACTCTCTATGGTCGCTTTTAATGATAAGCGGGCTACCCCAGATTCCGGGGGTTTCCAAAAGTCTTGACCTACATCAAGAGTGGACATTGCCCTACCCATAGGAGAAATTTAGTTTCATTGGTGTGTATATATATATGTGTGTTTGGTTATAGAGAAAAGTCTCTTTGTCTTAACAAAAAACTGAGCAAGGGGCAAAAACGTTACCGTCGATTTTCTCAAAACAGCACGTTTCGGGATAGCCATCCTGTTGCATAAAAAGCGACCATTATAATATAGTGTGTGTTTTGGGGGTTAATGGGAATTTCTGTCCAACAAGAAATAATGACGACTCTGATTTATCTCGATACAGTCTGCTCATACTATTCACTACCTGGTAATGTCTATAAGATAATATAAGATAAGATCTATACATATCTTTATTGTCCAGATCCTGGCACATTGGTTTTGGTGTTTCACCACCACGTACACACATACTCAAACACACACACACACACACACACACACACACACACACACACACACACACACA
>NW_004798283.1:7339-10955 GCF_000002075.1 Aplysia californica | reverse complement strand
CACACACACACACACACACACACACACACACGCGCGCGCAGTATGCTTACACTCACAAACAGGCTTACAGTCACAAGCATTATAAAATGAACAGTAATATAAACAATAATGTTCAGCAAGATACATACTCCGTATTCTGATTGTAATTCAATGGTATTCAGATGTATGCTCTACAGCCTTATGAATGCTTATAACAAAGTGGTTAAGATAGAAGAATTTTGGTGCGTGATGGTAAGAATGACCTTCTGTTTCTTTCTTTGTGACAGATCAGAAGCATATATAGGTCTTTTACTTCTGACTGATATTTTTATTTGAGGGACCAAGGAGTGTTTACTGTCCTAAAAGATTGAATTAATTTTTCCAGTGCAAGCTATAATGTACAATTCATCCAAGTAGGGGAATGTAGGTGTTGAAATTTTGCATGCTTTCCGTATTAATTGATTACATTTTTTTCTTTATCTTGTTGTCTTGTGTTCCCGGCCCATGCTGTTATACAGAAATTGATCATTTAAGTTACTTTCTATGGTTGAATGATAGAATACGGACATCAATGTTTTATCATGACCTTCTTTAGAAAAAAAAGTCTTTTTGTTCACTTTTCTGTTTTTATGCAGGAGAGAAGCGTGGATATAGATTATATCTAATCTGACACTTGCTTGACGTTTTCATTTTTAATTTCGAGTGGCTGCAGGGGCAGTTTTTTTTTTCTTCTAAAGTCAACAACAAGCTTTTTTCACATTTAAAAGCAGCTTATGATTTTCACACCATTCAGAAAAGTTTAGTTCAAAATTCCGGTAAGCAGCTTCGTATTATACGTGTATTATAGGCTAAGGACGTATCGCTGACATCAGTTGCTGTCTGACATTGCACGAAGCCAGCCATGGTACCTGTATTACACCCTTTATACAATGCATAGCTTAGACTTCGAAACGACAGCGCTATAATCTTAAGCCTATATCTAAACCGAGATGTGGTCTGCACCTTCAGTTCACTCCCTTGATGAACAGGTCAGTGGGGAATTCATCAGAAGTTCGTGTAAGTTGAACCACATGAAAGCTTTGTTGGAATATGACTACTAGGAGCAGAGAGCAGAACACCCCCCCCCCCCAACCCCCCTTTCCCGCATTGGTCCGCTGATCCAAGATTTTAAAAAGAGTGTAGGTGTTTTCCACTGTGTCGAATTCTGTGGTGTTTTCCCAACCCCACCCACACAATAATTGCGATCATACTCATGTAGGATGCGGGCTTCCGACCCTGCTGGTCAGGGACAACCCGGCTGACAGTGATACAACATCCTATCAGAAAGGCTGAGACGCTCGATAAAAAAATTCTCCCCACTCGGGAATCGAACTTAGGTCTCCTGCGTGTGACAGCGATCCGAAGCACCTAACCGCTATACGAGGGAAAGGTTGTGCATGCACTCAATTATAGCGAGACAAAAATGTTTTGCCCTTTATTAACCCTATCCGTACGTCCTGTTTTACTATCGTATCCATACGACGTGGGGGACGTCTGTGCCACCACTTTCCACAATGGAAATTTTACTCGTTAATAATCCGATCCGTGCGCTTTGCATAGCAGTCTGTCAAAATGCTATTTTAAAAAGAAATACTGAAAGTTTCAAAGAGATCTTCGTACTAGAAGTATTCTAAAATGTGAAGAATACAACCCCGGGGGTACAAAATGACACCGGGGCGTACTGATAGGGTTAAGAAGAGCGAAGGTCATACATTTCATAGGATGTAACTCTGCAAAACCGTGATAGATCATTTGATTACTCTGCTTACTCCCCTTTGTAGATGAGCTGTTTATGTAAGCACCGCTCTGTTACAAAACACGAATAAACAAATATTATATATTATATTATAGAGGTCGTCTCTTCTTAGCGTACAGTTATGTGCCCTATTCAAGGACGTAGGCCCTATTTTTAGATTACTGGCCGTGTGGAATTTAAAAAAAGACAAAACAACAAAACCATCCTAATATTTTTTTTTGGTATTTGAAGATTCTAGTCAGGCCGATGGGGCCCAGAATGATATAATAATACCAGTTATAGTTGTAGTGAGTGCCATGAGATGATAATATTACAGGACAGTCGTCTTATAGGTGACAGATTCTTAGTCTAGATTCTATATTAATTTTAGATATACATGTTAAATATCTTAAGTGCCAAAATAGACTAATCAGACATAAACATATATATAGAGCTTGGTGTCACCTTTCAAAGCAATTTTGTCTTCTTATCTCACAACTCAAACTTGTTCATAATTATAGGAAAATCACATTTTGTCTTATCACAATACTCAAACTTGTTCAAAATTTTCATTCGCGATTTTCTCCGAACAGCAGTTATGGCACTTCAGATGTTTTTGCTTTCATGGGTCGATACATACATGATGTTAGTTTTTAGTACTAGTAAGAGTTTTACGGCACTTGCAACACAATAGGATTATACATGTATATTTAAGTACCAGAGATTTACAGGTGTTACAAAAGAGTAACAAACACAAAAAATAGGAGGAGAGATAAATTGATAGATGTTTGTTTGAAAAGAAGGAGAAAACCGCAACGAAACACCGCCAACCACCCAAGTACATGATGGGAGGCTTACTTATACATCCATAGGCACGACCGGGTCGGGTCGGGTCAGGTCGGGTCGGTTTGCTAGCCAGACTGAGGGCGCAAAGCGGCTATCGTGGCACAAACCGACCGTGCATGACTCGCCGCCTCAAAAACAATCATTCATAGACCTCTATGACAACAACAAACGCGTTTGTTTTCAGGCGACGAGTCGGGCGAGCGACCCGACCACACCCGATCCGATCCCATCCGCAATGTGCACCCGGTAGGCCTAGACTGTGTGCATAGGGTGGCTCGGGTGAGGTGCTCGACTTGAGTAGGTCAACATCTTGAATTGAGGGGGGGGGGGTGGTCTGGATTCTGAACAAACACAAAACGTGTCGATCTAGCTAGGCCTATTGAGTACCGTACAACCCTAAATTGACAAAGTATCTACTCAGTTGACTACCTTATTTTCATAAATTTGAAGTTAAAATTTTTATATTATCACGACATAGTCAAGCTTTTTCGAATGTAGTTCATTGAAAATCTTGTTAACGACTTCGAATAATCTTGCAATTTTGATAGAACACATGAAACATTTGTTGGTTTCTGACCTCATGGTCTTAGTAACTCAACAAAGCGGTCAAACATGTCAAACAGAACTTTGTAACTAAAGTAGTCGTAGGGTATGTCGAAATCTTGAACTGATAGGGGTCGATCTGGATTCTGGACAGCCAAAAACATGTTTGTGCTCAGACATGGCAAAGCATGCGTCATAATGTGCCAAGGCCAGTTATAATATGGGTGTTGTTACAATTAAGCGGAAAAACATAGAAAAACTGAAAGTCAATCCCGTAGAGGCATACATTAAAAAAAGTTATCTAATTTTCGCACTGTTGTAAATGATAGATGACCGGTTGCCTATCCAATTTGAGGATCGCTGACTGAAGGTGAAGTCAATAACTATTTTCCAGCAGCAGTACCATTCGTGTGTTACGTGTAAATCTATAAACTATACCTTTTCATGGAATGGCCAATTTCTATTACCCCCCCC
>NW_004798283.1:4333-6080 GCF_000002075.1 Aplysia californica | reverse complement strand
TCTCTCTCTCTCTCTCTCTCTCTCTCTCTCTCTCTCTCTCCGTTAGCCCAGGTCGAGCTTTGGCCTGGTTCCTCCTGTGAACTGTGAACCCAGCTGTCGATCTACAGGGTGTGTTGTTATGCTGATGAGTTTCCACTTGCGAGAGCGGGAGGACTGAGGAGTGGTTGGCTGCTGTTCTTTCTACACACCCAAGCTCAACGAACTGTGCCCATTGTGTGTATGTGTTTGTGGATTATTTTCCTAGACTTTGCAGGCCTTTGATTGTAATGCATTGTTTGTGGATGTTGGAATTCTGACGTGTGCGATGGTTAGGCCTAATCTTTATGAGATGTCTCGTTGCTGACTGTAGGCCTATTGTTACAGTACAGGCTACGTTTCGTTTCTTGGTGCTGCCATTCATCGAATGTAAACATTGCCCAGCAGTGTAGCAGTCAGTCTCGATAGAATAGGCTACCCACAGCCAGCTACCCTTGATGTGGTGAAAATTAGCTTCGTCATGGTTGCGTGCTGCTCCTTATAGGCCTATAGGCTTAGCCGAGCATTTCATTATATGAACTAGATCTACTGGATCTCTTGACAGAGTAGCCTACTGGAGTAGATCTAGGAGTCGGGAAACTGAAAGAGTGAGTTTTTGTGTCTTCGTTTTGTCGATCTAGATCTAGATCTAGATCTAGTGCTAGATCTAAGTGCAGTGGCTGTTGTACCTGTAAGTAGATCTAGATCTCAGATTTAATTTAGTAGGCTAAGTATATCTACATCTAGAATCTAGAACTAGATCTACATCTAGATCTAGTAGCCTATATTTAATAGATATAATGTATATTATAGGCTGGAGCAACCAGCCTCCCAAATGATGTAAATTGTGTTTATAATAAATGGAGGCCTTTAAACTTTAAGGTGTGTGTGCGTGTATGTTTGTGTGTGTGTGTTTGTATGTGTGTGTATATCATATGTGTGTGTGCGTGTGTGTGTATGTATGTGTGTGTATGTGTGTGTGTGTGTGTGTGTGTGTGTGTGTGTGTGTGTGTGTGTGTGCGCGCGCGCGCGCGCGTGTGTGAGTGTGGTTTGCACGAATGCGTGTGCACTTGCAACGTATCTGTTCCGTTTGTTTACCCACCAATGAAGAAGTTCGGTAAATGCATAATATTAATATTAAAATGAAACTTGTGGGGTTCAGTACTTGTAGTTGTAGTTCCGTTCGTTAAAGTCCACGATCCATTTGCTTACATCCAGAAAAGAAATCCGTAAGTCTTGATGACCAAATAGGCAACACAAAGAGCAGGGATGCTACCTAACTGCAAAACATCAAAGTAGAATTCAGGGTGGCATCCCCCCCCCACCTCCGTATTTTTATTCTAAAGGTCAGCGGGGCATGAAACCCCCCTAGTCTTGACTCTTGGGACTTTAACGAAGGAAACTACAAAATCACCCCGCTAGCGGCTACTGGGTTTCTGTTTCCACCTAACCTGAGTTAACCCTTATATATATATAGTATACACCATAGGCATGGCTGAAGCAATTACCAGCCTTTCAAATGATGTAAATTGTGTTAATGGAGGCGTTTTAGGTTCTTTTTTCCCCCGGGGACATGACTCACCTGTCATAGGTTGATCTGTTATATTATAATTTAAAATAATAATGATGATGATGATAATAATGATAATATAATAATGATAGCGATAATTAATCATGAAGATTATTTATATCAATAGCACCCACTCTAGGTACAATACAACCCAAGGTGCTG
>NW_004798283.1:0-2563 GCF_000002075.1 Aplysia californica | reverse complement strand
AATAATAATGATAATGATAATAATAATAATAATACGGGAAGATACATACATGTAATACAATGTAATCGTAACGTGCCATCTGTCTATCTGTTGCTTTCTGTGCCAGCGGGCCTTTACCAAACGTTTCCAAACTGAAAGGTATCTAGTCAGTCCAACAGGATAAGTGAAGAGACATAATAACGTGCCGTCTGTCTGTCTGTCTGTCTGTCTCTTGCTGTGTCACTGGGTGTGTAATCCCACGGCTGCCAGTGTCTGTCTGAAAGATCTAGTTAGTAGAACAGGATAAGGGAAAAAACATAATAACGTCTGTCTGTCGGTCTGTATGTCACTTGTTGTGCCACTGGGCCTGTGCCGAAAGCTTACCTACCCCTACCAGTCTGCCAGTCTGAAAGATCTAATTAAGCAGAACAAGATAGGAGAAGAAGCATCACGCTGTCTACTGTCTGTCACTTGCTGTGTCACAGGGCCTGTACCTGCAGTACAAGCCTACATCTGCCAGTCTGAAAGATCTAGTAGTGAAGTTAGAAGAGCAGGACAAGGGAAGAGACACAATAACGTGCTGTCTCTATGTCGCTTGCTGTACCACTGTGCCACTGTACCTACAGGCTACCAGTGCCAGTTTGAAAGATCTAATTAGCAGAACAGGAAAAGGGAAGAAACATAACGTGCTGTCTATGTGTCACTTGCTGTGTCACTGGACCTGTACCTACAACTAGTCTACAGCTACCATTCTCAAAGATCTAGAAGAGAAGTTAGAAGAGCAGGATAAGGGAAGAGACACAATAACGTGCTCTCTGTATGTCGCTTTCTGGACCACTGTACATACAGGCTAACAGTGCCAGTCTGAAAGATCTAATTAGCAGAGCAGGATAAGGGAAGAAACATTTAACGTGCTGTCTTCTGTCTGTCGCTTGCTGTGTCACCGGGCCTATGGGGATACCTACCGCGTCCAGTACCAGTCTGAAAGATCTAATTAGCAGAACAGGAAAAGGGAAGAAACATCAGATGCTGTCTACTGTCTGTCACTTTCTGTAGAACCAGGCATGTACCTACAACAAGTCTACAGCTACCAGTGTGAAGATCTAGATTAGTTGTTTAGTTACCAGAGCAGGATAAGGTAAGAGACACAATAACGTGCTGTCTGTATTCGCTTGTTGTACCACTGTGCCAATGTTCCTACAGGCTACCAGTGCCAGTCTGAAAGATCTAATTAGCAGAACAGGAAAAGGGAAGAAACATAACGTGCTGTCTGTGTGTCACTTGCTGTGCCACTGGGCCTGTACCAAAAGCCTACCTACACCTACCAGTCTGAAAGGTCTTATTAAGCAGGATAGGATAAGGGGAAAAACGTAATAACGTGCCGTCTACTGTTTGTCTGTCGCTTGCTGTGCCACTGTACCTACAGCTGCTAGTGCCAGTCTGAAAGATCTGATCTAGTTAACAGTGCAGGATAAAAGAAGAGACACCACATGCTGTCAACTGTCAGTCGCTTGCTGTACCACCGGGCCTATAGATACCTACCGCTACCAGTACCAGTCTGAAAGATCTAATTAGCAGAACAGGAAAAGGGAAGAAAGATATCGTGCTGTCTATGTGTCACTTGCTGTGCCACTGGGCCTGTACCGAAAGCGTACCTATACACTATACATACCAGTCTGAAAGATCTTATTAAGCTGGACAGGATAAGGGAAAAAACGTAATAACGTGCTGTCTGTCTGTCTGTCGCTTGCTGTGTCACTGGGTGTGTACCTACCGCTGCCAGTTCCAGTCTGAAAGATTTAATTAGCAGAGGAGGAAAAGGGAAGAAACATCACATGCTGTCTACTGTCTGTCACTCTCTGTAGAACCAGGCCTGTACCTACAACTAGTCTACAGCTACCAGTGTGAAGATCTAGATTAGTTGTTTAGTTAGCAGAGTTGGATAAGGGAAGAGGCAAAAAACGTGCTGTTTGTCTGTCTGTCGCTTGCTGTACCACTGTGCCACTGTGCCACTGTACCAACAGAGCAGGATAAGGGAAGAGACATAATAACATGCTGTCTGTGTGTCACTTGCTGTGTCACTGGACCTATAGATACCTACCACTGCCAGTACCAGTCTGAAAGATCTAGTTAACAGAGCAGGATAAAAGAAGAGACACCTCACGCTGTCTACTGTCAGTCGCTTGCTGTACCGCCGGGCCTATAGATACCTACCGCTACCAGTACCAGTCTGAAAGATCTAATTAGCAGAGGAGGAAAAGGGAAGAAACATCACATGCTGTCTACTGTCTGTCACTCACTGTGGAACCGGGCCTGTACCTACAACTAGTCTACAGCTACCAGTCTGAAAGATCTAGTTAGAAGAGCAGGATAAGGGAAACACAAAATAACAACACTAATTTAACTTTAAAAATGTTATTAGCTTACTCAGAAGTGGCCCCCTTGTGATCTTTTGGCATTCCTACACCTTTTTAAAAATACATGGTGTATGTTAAGGGTTAAGTATTCTGATCGATGACTACTTGTCTCTATATTTCGGTCACTCTGTGTGCGAGGAGAGTTAGAAGTGAAGTTTGTGTCCTTC
>NW_004798282.1:226591-228382 GCF_000002075.1 Aplysia californica | reverse complement strand
TCACACATATTCACACACATATTTACACTCGTACTCTCACACACACATGCACACATATACACACATTCACACACATACATACACACAAACATACATACACACATATACACACACATACACACACATACACACACACACAAACACACACCAGCAAAATTAAGTACACGAAGTTCTATGTCATCTTAACATGAAGAAAAAAATATTATACAAATATCGTCAAGAATGTCGTTACAAATGTCGTCAAGAATGTAGCCAAATAATCGTCAAGAATGTTTTCAACCATGTTGTCTAGAATGTCGTCAAGAATGTTGCCATAAATGGTAAAATTTCATCAAAAATGTTGTCAAGAATGTCGTCAAAATTGTTGTCGTCTAGAATGTCGTCGGAAAGAATGTCGTCTGCAAGAATGTCATCAAAATATCAAGAATGTAGTGAGGGATGACCGGCGTATACAGACCTAGAATGCCCCCGTCTGTCCCCCCCCACCCCCACACACCCTCTGTTCCACCCCACCACCACCACCCCCACCACTACCCCACCCCCACACACCCATCACGGCAGTGCTACTGACTGAAGTTGTCTTTAGGCCATTCCCTAAAGGAGGATATCAACATGTTCTTAGGCACAGTTTATTGTAAAATGGGCTGATTTATCAATGTCATGCTCATAATGCGCTGGAACAACATAGGGGGAACTGCTGCTTTTTCTTTCCTCATCCTTACTATCGTCATTTTTCTTCTACTTCTTTTGTATGTTTGTCACTCTCTTGTGAGCTGCTATTTCCGAGGTGCCTTGATAGCCGAAGCAGACTTTGAGCTGTTAAGGCTAGAGAGGTGAACAGAGTAAGCCTGATTCCCCGTTTGGACTTCTCTGTTGACATCCACCTCTTGACGCTCATATGACCTTATGCAGTTGCGAGCGCCGTAAAACCTTAATAAACAAAACTGTCGTTACACTTCTTTGGATATGACAGAATGCTAAAACAAACAGACGTGGGTGGTTGGCGGGTGCTCTGGTGTGGTTTGCTTCTTCCTTCCTTTCAAATGTAGATCTATCATCTACAGATGGTTTGAGCTATGTAATGTAATGCATGTTGCCTGCCTCTGAGGTAGCATTTGTATTGCGCAAATCCCT
This sequence comes from Aplysia californica, assembly GCF_000002075.1. Taxonomy (NCBI): domain Eukaryota; kingdom Metazoa; phylum Mollusca; class Gastropoda; order Aplysiida; family Aplysiidae; genus Aplysia; species Aplysia californica. The sequence goes on along the minus strand of NW_004798282.1, from coordinate 227,248 downwards.
GCTCTACAGCAAGCTCTGTGCGCTTGACAATCTATACTTTTACCCCAGATGTTTGATAGGAAAGAAGAAGCAAACCACACCAGAGCACCTCCAATCACCCACTTTTTTTGTCCAAAAGAACAGATGTGAACGCCGACATAATATGTATGACTTGAACCAGTCAAGAGCGGGAACAGCTGATGTTTCCAAAGTCTTTTCTAACCTTTGTTATATATAATGGATTGATCAATATTGTGAGATGCTGCCCTGAAGTCTGACGTTGTGAACACTGAGACATAACCTACATCTGAACCTCTGAAGTATAACATGGTAAGATATAATAATACGCTAAATAATAATACACCTCATCTCCCCTCCTTCGTTTGTATGTGTGTTACTCTTATAACACATCTAATCTTCTGGCGCTCATATGACCTTATGCAGTTGCGAGCGCCGTAAAACCTCCACTAAAACAAACTAACAAACAAACGGACAAAGAAAGACAGACCTAGAATCGGCCAGCAGGACTTACCATCGACGTACCTTTTCCAGGGGCAGAAACCGGAGATAGGACAGGGGAGGTCATCACTGCAGTGGCTAATGATGCGACATACCTGGCCGCTGTATGAACAGTCGATGTCTGCGCACCACTCCGTCACTGGCTTGGTGGGGAGGGCC
>NW_004798282.1:216548-222373 GCF_000002075.1 Aplysia californica | reverse complement strand
CCCCCCACCCCCAGTCGTGCACTCAGCACAACGGGTGTGGTGTATTGTAAAGAGAGAGTAACTGTGTGTGGCTGTGATCGTTGTATTATGCGAGTTACGTCCTTTATATCTATGTGTATTGTGTCTTGATGAAGCCCACGTGGGACGCTCAATGTTAAAAACAATCAGGAAGCGACAAATGCAGTTTTTGGGACACCTGAATAGACATAAGGGTCTTGAACATCTAGCTCTCTTTGGCAAAATTGGGGGCAAGCGAGGCAGGGGAAGGCCCAGAGCAACATACTTAGGGAACCTGAACAATAAATGGGTAACGGGGAAAGATCAGGGAAACGTAGCTTAGCTTTTCTGAGAGCATCCGAGCAAAGGAATGAATGGAAAACGATGATTGCCGAAGTCTGTCGCAGATCTGGCACTGGATGATGATGATCGTGTGACAATTAAGATGTGTTTTTTCACGAATCACTCACGAACCAAGGTAGTTCAGTTCCGAATGAACTCTCGAGCAAGTGGCTAAGTAAGTGAGTAGTGAATTTAGACTCGAGTAATGTCAAGCAAGTGTCGGTGACACGGGGATCAGATGGGTGGTCCCTGGGGTGTGTCCTTGAGCAAGACACGACAACCTCAGCTCAAAATACAGGGCGCTTCACAGTGGCGACCGACAGTGGCATTTTTTGTAAACTGTTCTGTATTTGTGTAATATTGTGTATTTATGCATGTATTTATGTATGAACGTAATTATAATTATGTATTAAATACTTAATTAATATTCATGTATGTATGTTTGCCATTGTAAACCAGATTGCACTTTTGGGACAAATAAAAGTGTAATTTATTTGTAAAAAAATGTTTCAATAATTTATTTTATGTTATATCGGGGATTACCACACGGGACAGGTAACAGCAGCTGGGGTTTCTGTCTAGACATTCTCCTCACGATCAGGATGTTGTCAAATGTGAGGCATCGTGGTGAAATCAGGCGCTCGTCAAAATATTATATTGAAATCCGAGAATTGATCAGTATTTTCCCGGTCAGTTTGGACCTTTTTTTTGGAAATTTTATTTTTTGGTCAATAACTGTGTATGTCCATTCAAAAATACTTTTATGTCTGGGTTTTAGGGGAAAACGTAGATTACAGGCTCACAAAAAAATTGTAAATTTGCAATTTTCGAGGACTCACCAAATTTGGCGACCATTTTCTTGCTAATTTTACTTCTGAAACCAGGCGACCCCACCTCCTTCAATCACAAATATCTCGACTTCTATTCAAGATAATTTTTTCATCGAAAGAAGGACAAATGAAAAGCCTTTAAGATGATATCAATGTCTCCATATGTCCAAAAGACGAGCGCGCGCCTGACTCCACTGCGTCGTAACACAAATATTGCAAGCTCAGCCCCTTTTCTGATGTGATTCTTTTAAAAAACAAAATAAAAAACAAAGCAAAACCAACAAAACCAACCAAAAAAAGTACCCCTCCCAAAAAAAACGCGGGGGCTCTCGTGGCCTAGAGGTTAAGGTGTTGGCCTCTCATTCAAAGGTCCCGGGTTCAAATCCGGGTAGCGACCAAAAAATTTTCTTCTCTAAAATTGCCTCCTTTCACCTCCTTTCCTGCTCTCTAGCATTGTTCTGTTGTCTGCTTTCATTTCCACTTTCTGCCCCCACCCCCTCACCTCCTTTGCCCCCTCCTCTGGGCTCCTGACTCTTTCTGCAGCCTTTCTACTGCTACTCCTTGGCTCCTCCTAACTGCTGTCTTTCTGCCACACCCTTGATCTTCTGGTAGGAAAGATCTACACCTAGCCTTCTCGGACAAGGGCGAAAAATCTCGGAGGGCCCGTGTGCAAGTTGCGCACGTTAAAGATCCCTTGGTGGTCTAAAATCGATAAGAGTAGGCTTCGGCCGCCACCCGGGCAAAATTCAAAATTTCCTACCAACGAAAAAGTATTAGGTGTGTCCCGCGCGCTCATATGACCTTATGCAGTTGCGAGCGCCGTAAAACCCTATACTAAACAAACAACAAACAAACAAAAAAACGCAACAAAAACAAACAACAACAACCCCAAAACAAAACAAAACGGTCAGTCAAGGAAAAAAGAGAAAAAGAACAAGAAGAGACGGAATACCATCATCTTGAGCGACTTCGTGAGCTTGAAATTGGATGGGGAGCCTGCAGAAGTTCAAGACTGAGTGGGAGGAGCAGAAGGATATGGAATCAACCATTACTTGGAACCGTCAGCATCTACACACTTCGAGATGTGCTTCTTCAGGGGACGGAGCGCTCATGGGGATGCCCCTTGTGCAGTGATGTCGGTCCTTCACACAACTAAACAAGTAGAACCAAAACAAAAATTGCGAGGTTGAAAACTGTCAACTTTGGACCAAAATAGGGATTTTGAGACTTTGATCTCTTATGAAAGAACAATCATTATTTATTTTTTTTCCAACGAGTTATGACAGAATGCTGAAATCGTCTTAAAAATACCTAAAAGTCAATTCACCCATTTTTCTCTCAATGTGACACTTTTTCTTGCCCGAGAGCAATAATATACGATAATAAAATACGACGTACGGATAGGGTTAAAAGCCACAGAAGCATCGATACCAAACGTGATGGGAGTGAAGAAGGAGGGCAGGAATGTGTTACGGATCGAAGCTTTCATTTTTGCATTTTTGGCCCTTAGATCATCTTAACCCTATCTGAACGTCGTGTTTTACTATCGTATCCATACGACGTGGGGAACACTTTCCAAAGAGGAAATCTACTCGTTAATCTGATCCGTGCGCTTTGCATATTAGTAGTCTGCCAAAATCATTTTTGAGAAATACTGAACGTTTCAAAGAGATCTTCGCTCCAGAAGTATTCTAAAATGGGAAGAGTATAACCCGGGGGGTACAAAATGGCCACAAGGCGTACCGACAGGGTATATGTGAGACAACGTGGTGGAATCAGGCTCTCGTCAATTAATGAACTCATTTCTGTGTGGATTTTTCTTAAAAACATTGATTAAAGGCACAAAAAATGTAAATTTTCAGTTACCACGGACTCTTAAACTAAGGAAATAACTAATCTTTGGCTGTCATTTTCTCACTAATTTTACCCTCTGAAAACAGGTGACCTCCACCTCCTTCATTCGCAAAAATCTCGACTTGTATTCATGATAAACGGATATTTTTTTCATCCAAATAAAAACAAGTTAACAAGCTTTATGATGATACCAATAACTCTACATGCCCAAAAATTGACGAGAGCCTGATTCCACCACGCTGCCTCACAACTGTTTTGTTTAATTAATTTAGTGCTAGTTTTTGCTCGTTTGTCGGAACTATTTTCGATCCAAGTTTTTTAAATAATGACTAATACGAGGTGCCCACTACAGACAGGATCGGCCGATCGGGTCGACTCATAAACAAACGTGTTTGCTTTTACGGGGTGTCCACTACGGCTTGATCGGGCCGATCGCCCGACTTGATCGCCCGACTCGATCGCCTGAAACTGAAAACAAACACGTTTGGTTTTGAGGCGATCGAGTCGGGCGATCGGCCCGATCCAGCCGTAGTGGGCACCTCGTATTAGCCTTTGTTTCCACCACTTCTGGGGTTATAATGAGACATAGTGCGCCAGGTTTAGATGACTGTAGAAAAAAACTCAGGGAAACCGTGGAAAAACTCTCTGGGTTTAAAGAGTTAAGTCTTTATTTTGAGACGTATAGAGACAAGCGATTGACCTGGAGCTTAATCCACGTAATTGTGATGATTTCCGCCTTTTCACGAAACCTGATACTGTGTAAGTACGAGTAGGTCAAACTAGGTCAATGTAGACTTCTCGGAAGTTGATCTTCATCTTTTCTTAGAGCCAATGAAACGTTTTGCATGTTGAAAGGCACAGAAATGTAATTTTGCAGTAGGGCTGGGCAATGAGTCGCTTTAGCAAAATCCAGATTATATGTTAGTTCACTTTTTCGGTAAAAAATATTTTTTGAACTGCTTCGGCAAATGGGTTAGAATTACTTCGACAAACGGGTATTGGTATCACTTCAACAATTGGGTGCACCCACTTCGGCAAACGGGTCAGGATAGAGAGTTAAGAGTCTGAATTCGGATAATGTTTCATTGAGAATTATCCGATTAACAGATAGTTTATCCGGATTTTGCCAACCTCTAATTTGCAGTTTCCAAGGACACTAAAGCTTTGGAAATCACAAAATTTTGTCAGCCATTTTCTCGCTTATTCTACTTCTGACACCAAGCAAACCACACCTCCTTCAATCGCAAAAATCTCGACTTTTCCAGATAGATTGAAAATAAATTCTGTCGCCAAATGCAAGACAAACGAACAAGCTTCAAGGAGATACTAATAACTCCGTGGGCCAAAAAATTGACGAGCGCCTGATTCCCCCGCGTTCTGACATATGTGAGGCAGCGTGGTGGAATCAGACTCTCGTCAAAATACTCAAAGTGAAGAAACTGGCTTTTTCCCGCAGGTTTGTGAATTTGTATCAAATTTTTTTGGGGGGGCTCAACACCTTTTATGCCCATTAAAGAACTCATTTCCATGAGGATTTTTCTTAAAAACGTTGATTAAAGGCACTAAAAATGTAAATTTTCAGTTACCACGGACTCATAAGCTAAGGAAATAACTAATCTTTAGCGGTCATTTTCTCACTTATTTTAACTCTGAAAACTTGTGACCCCCACCTCCTTCATTCGCAAATATCTCGACTTGTATTTAAGATAAATGGATATTTTCTTCCATCCAAATAAAGACAGGTGAACAAGCTTTAAGATGATACCAATAACTCTATTCTTGTATTTAAGATAAGTAGATATTTTTTCTTCCAAATAAAGGCAAGGGAACACATTTAAGATGATACCAATAACTCTACATGCCCAAAAATTGACGAGCGCCTGATTCCCCCGCGTTCTGACATAATATGTGTTTTACAGGACAGAAGAAGCAAACCACACCCGAGCATCCGCCAACCACAATCTTAAATAAAACCTATAAAACCTTCCTAAAGGCATGCGTGCTGATCGAGGTTTAAAAAGCACGTAATGAAAACAGATAGCAATATAGTTTTCAGTGGTTAAAATAAAACAACCCATTATAGGCCTACTTCCTTCTTCTGCTCGGGCGCTTTCCCAACTCCGCCCTACCTCTCTCTTGTTAGTTCAAAGGCGTCGATAGAGAGGTGATTGGTTGCTATCACAATCAAATATCGATTTCTTCCTTAGATTATTCTGTCATTTGTCGCTAAGCAAAGAGACAAATGTGAGGCAGCGTGGTGGAATCAGGCTCTCGTCAAAATAATCAAAGTGAAGAAACTTGCATTTTTTCAGCAGATTTGTGAATTTTTATCAATTTTTTGTTTTTTGGTGCAACACATTTCATGCCCATTAAAGAATTCATTTATGTGGGGATTTTTCTGAAAAACATTTATTAAAGGCACAAAAAATGTAAATTTTCAGTTACCACGGACTATTAAGATAAGGAAATAACTAATCTTTAGCGGCCATTTTCTCACTTATTTTACCTCTGAAAACCGTTGACCCCCATCTCCTTCTTTCGCAAATATCTCGACTTGTATTCAAGACAAATTAATATTTTTTTCATCAAAATAAAAACAAGTAGACAAGCTTTAAGATCATACCAATAACTGTACATGCCCAAAAATTGACGAGAGCCTGATTCCAGCACGCTGCCTCACAAATATTCCTATTGATTGTTCTGTTGTTACTGCACGTCGGAATCATTACCCCGGTATTGCGCTAAATGGCTGACATTTATGGCACCTGTCTGCTTTTGTGTGTGTGAGTGAGTGTGTGTGTG
>NW_004798282.1:214118-215684 GCF_000002075.1 Aplysia californica | reverse complement strand
ACTACTACTACTACTACTACTACTACTACTACTAATAATAATAATAATAATAATAAATAGCATTTGTATAGCGCCTCACCCCGCTCGACAGCAGGCTCTATTCGCTTTACACTATATTATTACCCCAGCAGACCATAGAACACTCCGAAACATTCTCAGCTTCCCGGGAAGCATACCGTGCAAGCAGCTGATTAAGCGCTCAAACACCAACAAACTGACAAGATCTTTCACTGTCTATAGCTGGGTACCCATTCCTACCTGGGTGAAGTGAGGAAAATTCGTGTAAAGTGTCTTTACCAAGGTCACAACTCACAACGTTGGGTCCCTGACGGGATTCGAACCCACGACCTTTCGGTTGCGAGTCTGAAAGCATAACCACTGACTAGGCCACAGACGTCATTAGAATTAGAGCAGGTCTTGTTACTCTCTTGTAACACCTCTAATCTTTGGCACTTATATGACCTTATTGTGTTGCAAGTGCGGTAAAACTCTTACTAAAACATAACACGTCACCTGCAATTTCTCCCTTGTCCCCTCCTCAACCAACACCAAAATTACTCAGGCCGGTCCCAGAGTGGCGTCTGTAGGTCTGACCTGTAGCTCGTCAGGCGCACGCCGTCTGCGTGTCAGCACAGCCGCACTGTGCTTTGGCTTCTGTGTCTGATCGAGTGGGTGCCCTCTGCGTGTCAGCACAGGCGCACTGTGCGTTGGCTTCTGTGTCTGAGTGAGCGCCCTCTGCGTGTCAGCACAGGCGCACTGTGCGTTGGCTTCTGTGTCTGAGTGAGCACCCTCTGCGTGTCAGCTCAGCCGCATTAGGCTAGAAGCACACAGGCCTATGAATGTAAAAAAAAAAACCCAGCCGAAACTAGGTAAACCTTTCGATTCGAAATTTTAATGTCGGATAAAGTGCCTTTCTAGGGATTTTGTGGTCAAGTGTTGATGCTAGAATCAATATCTAATTGTAAAGCACCTAATAATACTTAATTCTTGCTGATTTTGATGATCTGTGCAGAATTTCAGTCGAAAATAAACACGAAGCGAGGCTGCGTGCGACACATGTCCGACGTGTTTTACAACACTGTTGAATAGCACGTCTGACGCGTCGCGCAGCTCAGCGGACAACAGACAGACCACACAGCGACACTGCTCAGGCACACGATAACGTATACGTTCATTTGCACGGTGCGAGCTAGGCCAGCTACAGGTCAGACCTACAGAGCCACTCTGGGACCGGCCTTAGTCGTATTTGAAGACAAAAAGCTTACAATCCATGCTATTGTTCTGTGCAGTAGTAATAGTGAACAGGTTTATCGACTTGTTCTTCTGACTCACCGAAGGCTGGTGTGTGGTGTGTGGGGTGAGGGAGGGGTGTGATGGAAGGGTGTGGTAGAGGGAGGGGTGTGGTGGAGGGGTAGGTGAGGGTGTGGTGGAGGGTGGGTGCGGGTGAGGGAGGGGTGTGAGGGAGGGGTGTGGTGGAGGGGTGGGTGAGGGTGTGGTGGAGGGGTGAAAGAAGGTGAAGGAGGGGTGTGAGGGATGGGTGTGGTTGGGGTGAGATGTGTGGGGTGA
>NW_004798282.1:211442-213310 GCF_000002075.1 Aplysia californica | reverse complement strand
GGGGTAAGTGTTTTTCAGCGCTGGCAACTGTATAAGGTCATAATATGAGCCAAGAAGTAGCAGTAGTAAGGCTGCAGAAAGATTCAGGAGTGCAGAGGAGGGGGCAAAGGAGGTGAGGGGGGTGGGTGGGCAGAAAGTGAAGACGAAAGCAGACGACAGAACATTGTTTGAGAGCAGGAAAGGATGTAGAAGGACTGTCGCTAACCGGATTCGAACCCACGACGTATTGGATGAGAGGCGAACACCTTAACCTGAAGTTCACGAGAGTCCCCGAATGGGGATTAAGTAAAGTTACAGCCGGTATCACCAAAGATAGTACATAATAAGATGGTCCACTTAGCCAAAAAAGTGTAATCGGAAGTCCGCTCATTGCTTCAGATGGCGCTGCAGTCTTTGTTTTGAACCTCTCTTTCGTTTCTCCAGAAAAAGAATAGGAATAAGCACCTCCTTGCGTGCGCAGATCGACTGCTGTTCATTTGCTGTGCGGGTTCGTTCAATGTGGAGTTTTAGGTTTTAATTTTTTTTAAATGACCTCTAGCCTCTAGCCTTTCATTCTAAAGTCAAATTAAACGAAGAAAAAAGTCACCCCTTCCTCCAGAAAAAGTTTTTTTTGACAGCGGAACCATTTTAAAACAGCGTTCTTCCGAAATTTGAATTCTAATTTATTCAAAAACTTGTTAGAATCTAGTTTCACTTTTATTTTTTTCACAAAAGTAAGTAGGGCAACTCGGTTTGCAAAGTCCGCGCATTTGCGAAGAGGGCGCCACCGAATTTTGAGGACACTTTTTTAATTGGCTCAAAGAGAGGAGTGAGCCATTTTGTTATGTATCATCATTGGCATCACTTCTGTGGCACAGGTTATCGATACCTGATTTTATCCAAAGATAGTACATAACAAGATACAAGTAGTTCACTCCTCTCTTTGAGCCTATTTAAAAGGTGTCCTCAAAATTTGGTGACGCCCTCTTCGAAAAAGCGCAGTCTTTGCGAATAGAGCTACCCTTCTTGTGTGAAGAACGAAAATATTATTGTCATAAACTGTGCTATTCCTATTCTGCTTATGGAGAAACGAAAAAGAGCTTCAAAACAAAGACTGCAGCGCCATCTGAAGCAATGCGCAGACTTCCGCGGAAACTTTTTTGGCTGATGCTTAAGGGCGTGGGAGAGGGGGGGGCTACACCTGAAGGCTACCTCGCTTATTACTGGACCGAATTTGACCACATTTCACACATATAACAAGCATAGTAAAGAGTCTTTAAATCCGCAATCAAAGTTGAGAAAAAGTTTCGTTTCCATGGATACGGCGGCCATATTGGATTTGTTGACATGTCTTACGTAATGAATACCGTACTTATCGCTCATGGAAATTAAATGTTTTTTTGCACGCTTGTTCTCAAACATTAGATTTAAAAATCGGTCTGTTGTTTTTTCCTAAACGAATTAGATAATTTTTAATGAATTTTTTCCTGAGGTAGCATTCAAGTTTTCAAAAAATCCGTAAAAATCCGCACTCCAGACACCACCAACAAAAATATATTCCATATATCAAACATTCAACAGTCAAATTTTTAGTATTATATTTTCTCTTCATTCTGTGTAAATTTGATGAAGATTGGATAAAAAAATAGTGGATTTATTCTAAAAAATATAGAGAAAAGTCGCGTTTTGAGAAAAAGGCCGATAAAGAAAAATAAAATACTGACTTTATGAGGAAATGGCGGTGACAAACATGCCCGGTATGGGAAAAAATACGGTTTTTGGGGTTCTTATATGATGAAATAGTTGTAGGAGAGGCTGAGGAAGCTAAAAATGCCTACAACTCAAATTCCATGATTTTGAGCCGAATTTTGACTTTGGGGGCGTAGACC
>NW_004798282.1:199266-211342 GCF_000002075.1 Aplysia californica | reverse complement strand
ATAATAAAAACACCCGCGATTTACAAACCCCTAAATAGGGGAGAACAGATTATCTCATGTTTTTCTTGCTAATCTCTCTACCTACCCCCCCCCCCACTTACATCATCATCATCGATACCTGGGTTTTTTCATCATATATTATACCTGCTTTCACTACCTGGTTTTGTTGGAACAATTAAAATGATCTTGAACCTGCGACACATAGCAAAGAGACATGGGGCTCCTCTACTCTTTTGGTGGAAAAAATTTTCTCTTTTTTTTTTTTTTGGTCCGGAAATCTGGAACTCCTTGCCACAGGATCTCAGAGAAATAACAAATGTGAAGCGTGCTGACAAATGAGTTACTTCTCGGATCCAAGACTTATGGGAAAGGATATAGGCCTATCTCGAGGTGAAGTTTTAAAAAACAATGTATTAGTTTGAAATAATAAAACGTATGTTATAGTTAAAGAATATGGCATTAATTAATAAAAACTCTACACATTTGACCTTTGTGTCGATTTGGGGCCAATATCTCTTTTTTGTGGATAGCGAGAAGTAACTCATTTTGTCAGCATGTCTCACAAATCTTAATACGTTTAGGCGATTGCTCAAGACTCATTTGTGTAATTCTTAGTTACAGTGTGTTAGTAGGTGTGGATATGTTTTGTTTTAACTGCTGTCCTTACGTGTATAGATCTATGTGAGGCAGCGTGGTGGAATCAGGCTCTCGTCAAAATAATCAAAGTGAAGAAACTTGCATTTATCCGCAGGTTTGTGAATTTTTATCAAATTTTTGTTTTTTGGCTCAACACCTTTCATGCCCATCATAGAACTCATTTCTGTGTGGATTTTTCTGAAAAACGTTGATTAAAGGCGCAAAAAATGAAAATTTTCAGTTACCGCGGACTCTTAAGCTAAGGAAATAAGTAATCTTTGGCGGTCATTTTCTCACTAATTTTACCTCTGAAAACAGGTAACCCTACCTCCTTCATTCGCAAATATCTCGACTTGTATTCAAGATAAATGTATATTTTTTTCATCCAAATAAAAAAAAAGTAAACAAGCTTTAAGATGATACCAATAACTCTACATGCACAAAAATTGAGGAGAGCCTGATTCCACCACGCTGCCTCACGTATTTTCTACTGAGAGGCAAAAATGACTGTCCATTCTGGTTGACGTAAAGAAACTTAAACAACTCTGGAGGAGGTGGTCATGAGGGTGTGGGGATTTTCACTTTTTCATTGGAGCAACGCATGCTTGTGTGTGGAGGTCCATGATCGCTCACGGCAGTCAGCAAGGCACAGGATGATGATGAAGCGTCGGCAAGGCACAGGATGATGATGAAGCGTCGGCAAGGCACAGGATGATGATGAACGCATGCTTGTGTGTGGAGGTCCATGATCGCTCACGGCAGTCAGCAAGGCACAGGATGATGATGAAGCGTCGGCAAGGCACAGGATGATGATGAACGCATGCTTGTGTGTGGAGGTCCATGATCGCCCACGCCAGTCGGCAAGGCACAGGATGATGATGAAGCGTCGGCAAGGCACAGGATGATGATGAACGCATGCTTGTGTGTGGAGGTCCATGATCGCCCACGCCAGTCAGCAAGGCACAGGATGATGATGAAGCGTCGGCAAGGCACAGGATGATGATGAACTCATGCTTGTGTGTGGAGGTCCATGATCGCCCACGCCAGTCGGCAAGGCACAGGATGATGATGAACGCATGCTTGTGTGTGGAGGTCCATGATCGCTCACGGCAGTCGGCAAGGCACAGGATGATGATGAAGCGTCGGCAAGGCACAGGATGATGATGAAGCGTCGGCAAGGCACAGGATGATGATGAAGCGTCGGCAAGGCACAGGATGATGATGAACTCATGCTTGCTCTTTCTCCTTTCCAACGTAATGCTTCATAAAAAGAGCAAACGCCATTGAAGTCGCCGCATGCATGTGGGTGCAATTTGGGATGCACTTCATTCTCGTCAAACAAAGCTGTGCTTGCAACATTACCTGTATTGCCTGTCTTGAGCAACAACGTCATTGCACACCGGACAGGTCCATAAGTGCTCATTTCCTCTCAGCACCAAAGCCCGCAAGGTATCCATACTGATTGTTCCAGTGGCTGTCTGATTATGGCGACGTCTTTGTTTTCCAGATAATGGTTTCTTTCTTCCTTTTCCTCTCTCTATCCCCACCACGCGTAGGCGTTATCACTCTTCGTCTGTATGCAGGCCGTTGTTCTTGATAGCGTTCATTTTCTCTTCTACTTCTACGTTTCTCTTGTACCATGCGAGTCTTTGGCGTTAGAGCTTGATGTCCCTTTCTTGCCATTGTCAGGTGTGTAGATCTCGGAAGCACAACGTCTTTGTCTACTTTGTTTTTACCAATGGTCATACATAACAAGATAGTTCACTCAGCTGAAAAAGTGTCCCCCGGACCTCCGCTCTTTGCTTCAGATGGCGCTGAAGTCTGTTTTGAAGCTCTCTTTCGTTTCTCCAGAAAAAGAATAGGAGGAATAGCACCTCCTTGCGTACACAGATCGACTGCGATCCATCAGCTGTTCGGGTTCGTTCACTGCAAAATTTTAGGTTTAAAAAAAATTAAATTTTAATGACCTCTCACCTCTCATTAAACGAAGAAAACAGTCGCCTCTTCCTCCGGAAGATAATTTTTGTCAGTGTAACCATTTTAAAAAAGCGTACGTCTGAAATTTGAAATCTTATATCTTCAAAAATTGTTAGTTTCTCTTTGATTTTTTTCACACAAGTAGGGTAACTCTGTTCGCAAAGGGTGCGTATTTGCGAAGAGGGCGCCACCGAATTTTGAGGACACTTTTTTAATTGGCTCAAAGAGAGAAGTGGCTCCTCTTGTTATGTAGACTGTTTGGTATAATCATTGCTTTTACAGAGTGTTTTTTATGCAACCCGGAGAAAGAACTAACATTAAGAACCAGTGCTGAACATGATTCGACGCCTGCACTTTACCAAAGAGTCTACATAACAAGAGGGGCCACTTCTCTCTTTGAGCCAATTAAAAAAGTGTTCTCAAAATTCGGTGGCGCCCTCTTCGCAAAAGCGCACCCTTTGCGAACAGAGTTACCCTACTTGAGCTATAAAAGATCAAAGTGAAACTAGCAAGTTTTAAAAATAAATTTCGGAAGAACGCTTTTTTAAAATGGTTACGCTGACAAAAAAACCTCTTCCGGAGGAAAGGGTGATTGATTTCTTCGTTTAATTTGACTTTAGAATGAAAGGCAAGATGTCATTAACATTTTTAAAAACCTTAAACTCCACACTGAACGAACCCGAACTGCTCCGATTTTTTTTCTGGAAAAACGAAGGAGAGCTTCAAAACAGACTGCAGCACCATCTGAAGCAAAGAGCGAACTTCCGACGGACACTTTTTTGGCTGAGTGGCCCATCTTGTTATGTACTATCTTTGACTTTACTTGCGTGAACGACAGAACTGTGAGCACTTCCTGCATTTGTTGTTGACACAGGCTCACAACAGTAATGGTGGGTTTTCCCAATTTTCCATGGGTTGCGTTAAAAAAATAAATCATCGTCATCCAGTGCCAGATCTGCGAAAGACATCAGTGATCATGGTTTTCCATTCATTCCTTTGCTCGGATGCTCAAAAAAAAAAAAAAAAAAAGCAACGTTTTCCTGATCTTTCCCTGTTACCCATTTGTTTAGCAGTCTCCTAAGAAACCTCAAAAAATAAAACACTTTGTAATTTACGATGAACTGGGAAGCATCTTGGCGAGTAGTCGAGTGGTGGCAAGTGGCGAGTTAAGAATCGAGAACAGTAAAATGTGTGTATAGGCTAAATGTGTAGATCTAGATCTAGATCTTCTAAGACTTGCAAGGGAACAGCGCTACAACTCTTTTGTTGAGCACATATTAAATTGTAGGACTAAAGAAAGACAGACTCTCTCTAGTTCACTGTCCGCCTTCACTTTCAACAAAGAGTCTACATAACAAGAGGGTCCACTCCTCTCTTTGAGCCAATTAAAAAAGCGTCCTCAAAATTCGGTGGCGCCCTCTTCGCAAAAATGCACCCTTTGCGAACAGAATTACCTTACTTGCGTTAAAAAATTCAAAGTGAAACTAACAAGTTTTTGAATAAATAAGAATTCAAGTTTCGAAAGAACGCTTTATTAAAATGGTTACGCTGTTAAAAAAACTCCTCCGGGGGAAGGGGTGATTGATTTCTTCGTGTAATTTGACGTTAGAATGAAAGCCGAGAGGTCATTGAAATTTAAATAAAAACAACCTAAAACTCTGCACTGAACGAACCCGAACAGCCGATGAACGGCAGTCGATCTGCGCCAAGGACCTTAGAACTTTTAATCTCCTTGATCTGCGCACGCAAGGAGGTGCTATTCCTATTCTTCTTCAGGAGAAACGAAAGAGAGGTTCAAAACAGACTGCATCGCCATCTGAAGCAAAGAGCGGACTTCCGGCGGACACTTTTTTGGCTGAGTTGACAATCTTGTTATGTATTATCTTTGCTTTCAAATAGGTTCGATAGATCTAAAAACACCCGGGTCGTCGGCATGTAAAACATGGATTTCATAACGAATCAAATGTGGGTCAATCAAAAACACGTCTTCCGGTCCCGTTATGGCAGAAATGCAGGTTTCGATGGAAATGTGATAATTATTTCAGAAACTAATTTAATTACGCAGCGCTTATCAAGCTTCTAAAATAGCCCCACGGGGGACAATTGGCCAACGTATGAGTAATGTGTATTTTTCCAAAACGATTGGTATTGTCACAAAAAAGCCTTTGTGGGCAGAACTTTGGCCCCCACCTTTTATTATTATTACAAGATATCTTTCCCGCCTACCGCCGGGTACTCATTCCCACTTCGATGAAGTGAGGAAAATTCATACAGCATACCTCTACCAAGGACACAATTTTGGCCTCATGGCAAGGTTCAAACTCCTGACCCTTCAGTCACAAAGCACAAATGGCACTTCTGTTCTTGCAAATTACTCCAAATCAGTCTTGAATTCTGTACTCGAAATTATACATCTAGGGTATACAGAAATCTTAAAAAGAGTCTTGCTCTATTTTTTTTTTTAAACGTCGCACCAAATGCGCGCCAAATTTTGAAAACGTCAATACAATGAAGTAAGCATTTTGCTGGTTTAAACGAACACAACGTGTTGAGGACATGACTATACAAATGTATCTAAAAAAAAAAAAGTCGATACAATGAAGTTTGGCCTGAAGTATCCATCGACACTGTGATACTCACATCCAAACAGAGTTGGATATCAAGATTCTAGTTCTGGAAGTACAAGCAAAGATAGTAAATAACAAGATGGGCCACTCAGCCAAAAAAGTGTCCGCAGGAACTATGCTCTTTGCTTCAGATGGCGCTGCAGTCTGTTTTGAAGCTCTCTTTCGTATTTCCAGAAGAAGAATAGGAATAGCACCGCCTTGCGTGCGCAGATCGACTGCTGTTCATCAGCAGTTCGGGTACGTTCAGTGCGGAGTTTTTTTATTTTTTATTTTAATGATCTCTCGCCTTTCATTCTAAAGTCAAATTAAACAAAGAAAACCATCACCCTTTCCTCCGGAAGAGGTTTTTTGTCAGCGTAACCATTTTTAAAAAGTATTCTTCCGAAATTCATTCAAAAACTTGCTAGTTTCACTTTGATTTTTTAAAACTCAAGTAGGGTAACTCTGTTCGCTAAAGGTGCGCTTTTGCGAAGAGGGCGCCACCAAATTTTGAGGACACTTTTTTAATTGGCTCAAAGAGAGAAGTGGCCCCTCTTGTTATGTACTATCTTTGGTACAAGAAGCAGCTGTCTCTCACACGCACGAAGAATCACAATATGAAACGGAAGTAGTCCCCAGTAAAATATGAAATGGCTAATGGCAGAGTGAAAACATCCGAGAGCTTCGATTTACAGGAAAAACAATCAAACCTGAAATATCGAAAGGTAGTTTCCGAACTGACAAATATGCCCACGTAACCCTTTGGGACAATTCTTGTCTGAATCATATTTTTGTAGATTTTATGGGCTCCTGTGTAAAAAAATATATACTGACCCCACAAACGGGCTTAGCTCCGTTATAATAAGATTATATTATTATTATTATTATTATTATTATTATTATTATTATTATTATTATTATTATTATTATTATTATTATTATTATTATTATTATTATTATTATTGTTATTGTTATTATAATTATTATTATTATTATTATTATTATTATTATTATTATTATTATTATTATTATTATTATTATTATTATTACGAGTATTATTATTATCATCATCATTGTTATTATTATTATTATTATTATTATTATTATTATTATTATTATTATTATTAATATTATTACTACTAATATTATTATTACCATTATTATTTTTTAATTTATTATATTATTATTATTATCATTGCCATCATGATTAAACAATAAAAACATCATCATCATCATCATCATCATCATCATCATCATCATCATCATCATCATCATCATCATCATCATCATCATCATCATCATCATCATCATCAACAACGACATAAAAACAAATACAATCTCGAACCAGACAAGACACACATAGAACTTATTATTAGGCTATGCTTTGGAAAAAAGAGATGTAGGCCAGTCTGTCCACTGGGCGATCGATAAGGTACCGTCATTTTGATTATCGCAGTTTTTATCATTTGTCATTTAAAAAAAAAGAAAACCGAACTGTGATCAAAGCAGATAGCAGATCTTCAACCAGCGAATTCCAAACACTACATCCAGGTATCTGCGGCCACCTGCGGTTTGTGGCAAGCTGGTCGATACAAGGACAGCGAACATAATTTCAGCTAGTGGGTTGTTTTTAGGGGTTTTTGTTTTTGAGGTTTTTGTTTTGGGTTTTTTTTTTGGTGTTCCGCGATACGGTTAAATCCCTTGTCGCCCAGAGGGCACATGAAACATGAACGCGATTCTCACCTTTTAGTTTGAATAATAACATAATAATATAAATTATACCATTTATAAAGCGCATTCCCCCCCCCCCTCCAAAAAAAAGTAGCCCAATGCGCTTTACATTGGAGTACCCATTTTCTAAACCCTTCGTAGGCCTACTACTTCCTTTCTTCTTTTAAGAACTTCTGGGGAGGATAATAATAATAATAGGTAGATAGCATTTGTGAGGCAGCGTGTTGGAATCAGGCTCTCGTCAATTTTTGGGCAGATAGAGTTACTGGTATCATCTTAAAGCTTGTTCACCTGTCTTTATTAGAAGGAAAAAAAAAATCCGTTCATCTTAAAAACAAGTCGAGATATTTTAGAATGAAGGAGGTGGGGGTCACCTGTTTTCAGAGTTTAAATTAGTGAGAAAATGGCCGCTAAAGATTAGTTATTTCCTTAGCTTAAGAGTCCGTGGTAACTGAAAATTTACATCTTTTGTGCCTTTAATCAACGTTTTTCAGAAAAATCCACACAGAAATGAGTTCTTTAATGGGCATGAAAGGAGTTGAGCCCAAAAACAAAAATTTGATAAAAAATTCACAAACCTGAGGAAAAATGCAAGTTTCTTCACTTTGAACTTTGATTATTTTGACGAGAGCCTGATTCCACCACGCTGCCTCACATTAATTGTATAGCGCAAATCCCCGTTCAACAGCAAGCTTTATGCACTTCACAATCTATACTATTACCCCAACAGACCTGAGAGCATTCTGAAACAACCTCAACTTCCTGGGAAGCATACTACAGTACAAGGGGCCATTGATAGGCGCTAAAACACACTCAAATAAAAAACAACTGACAAGATCTTTCGCTGTTTAAGATCATTAAAACGCTACCGGGCAAAATTCAAAATTACTTCTTACCAAACGGAACAGATATGTTTAATATGTCCCGTGTGTTCATTTGACCGTATGCAGTTGCAAACATCGTAAAATACACACCAAGACAAAAAAGATAGGCTACTTTGATCGAGTACTCTGTCCTCCTGCTTTTATGTTGAGTTTTCCCTCTCAGTTCTGGTTGGACCTGATAAGTAGGACAGAAGAAGCCAGCCTCCTAACTTGGGTAACTGGTGTCTATTGACACTATCGTCGTCGTCTTCGTCATCATCATCATCATCATCATCATCATCATCATCATCATCATCATCATCATCATTGTTTAAAAAGCAGAGTGGGTATTGAGAGTCATTCAAAACTTCCTACCATGGGAAAAAGTTAAAAATGTCCCGCCCGCTCATTTGACCTTACGCAGTTGCGAGCGCCGTAAAACACTTACAAAAACAACAACAACAACAACAAAATAACAACCCCAAACAAAGCAAAACAATTTTCCTTTATCCAGTTCTGTTTTTTTCTTCAACAGCTAAAACCGCTCCCGTGTTGACACAAGCTCTGACTGACTCACACACACACACCCGGAGCAAACTCAATACAAAGGGGGCTCTCGTGGCCAAGAGGTTAAGGTGCTGACCTCTCATTCAAAGGTCCCGGGTTCGAATCCGGGTAGCGACCGAACATTTTTCTTCTCTAAAATTGTATCCTTTCACAGCCTCCTTTCCTGCTCTCTAGCAATGTTCTGTCGTCTGCTTTCGTCTCCTCTTTCTGCCCCCACCCCCCTCACCTCCTTTGCCCCCTCCACTGGGCTCCTGACTCTTTCTGCAGTCTTTCTACTGCTACTCCTTGTCTCCTTCTCACTGCTGTCTTTCAGCCACACCCCTGATTTTGGGGTAGGGAAGATCTGCACCTAGCTTTTTCGGACAAGGGCGAAAAATCGGAGGTCCCGTGGGCACGTTGCGTATGTTAAAGATCCCTTGGTGGTATGAGTAGGGTTCGGCCGCCACCCGGGCAAAATTCAAAATTTCCTACCTACCGAAAAAGTTTAATGTGCCCCGCGCGCTCATATGGCCTTATGCAGTTACGAGCGCCGTAAAACACAAAAATAAAACAAAAACCCAACAATTTGTGAGGCAGCGTGGTGGAATCAGGCTCTCGTTGAAGAAACTGGCATTTTCCCACAGGTTTGTGAATTTTTATCCAATTTTTGGTATTTAGCTCAACACCTTTCATGCCATTTAAAGAATTCATTTCTGTGAGGGTTTGACTGAAAAACGTTAATTAAAGGCACAAAAAATGTAAATTTTCAGTTACCACGGACTCCTAAGCTAAGGAAATAACTAACTTTTGGGGGCCAATTTCTCACTAACTTTACCTCTGAAACAAGGTGACCCCACCTCCTTCAAATTTTGCAAATATCTCGACTTGTATTCAAAATAAATGAATACTTTTTTCATGCAAATAAAGACAAGCGAACCGAACAAGCTTTAAGATGACACCAATATAACTCTACATGCCCAAATATTGACGAGAGCCTGATTCCACCACGCTGCCTCACACAATAATGACCTTATGCAGTTACGAGCATGTAAAACACAAAAACAAAACAAAAACCCAACAATTTTCCTTTGTCCAGTTCTTTTTTTTTCTTCTTAAACTACAACAACCGCTCCCGTGTTGACACAAGATCTGAGTCACTCACGAACACCCTGAACCAACTCAATACACGACGCGAACCAAGCCCAGCAGAACTCTCTTGCCAAGCTCTCGTTCTCCTTCCTGGACATTTCGCAATGTCAAAATTAAATAAAATTTTTTATCGATATTTTCGGCCTGTTTGGAGTTATTAAGACGAACAGTTCAGAAACCAATACATTTTTAATGTTCTGTCTGCTCTATCAAAATCGTAAGATTATTCGGAGAAGTTATCAAGATATTCAAAGAATTGCATTCGAAAAAGGTTGACATGATGTGAAACTCAAAAATCTTTGAAGTCGAATTTTTGAAAACTAGGTACTGAGCAGATAGAATCTTGTCATTCTGGGGTAGCGATTTCTGATCTAAACAATCGCTGGACACACGGGCCTCTGAAAACTAGTGCTGGGCGGCTAGGTTCCCGATTATTGAAAGCTAGGAATCGCAGGAATCGACTCCGAACCCAATTACTTACTTTCTAATGGTGTGATTTTTTCCCCCTGTGGTTACCCGGTTGGCTCCGAACATCTTCAAGATTTAGGATAACCTTGATTTCGGAACATTACGAAGCATCAACTTCTTTTTTTTTCAAAAATAAATTCTTTTTCAAAAAGAAGATTTTAATTATAAAAATAACTGGCAACTGTTGGTCTACGTAAAAAGGAGACGTAACTTAACTTCCTCAGTATTAATCGCGGGAATCGGTTCCGGAATCGACTCTTCGCCCAGCTCTACTGAGAACGCGACCGCTATGACATTTGTTTGCCGCCAAATCTGGAGAGGGAACTAAATCGATATACGGAAATGAATTACCTCCCCCCCCCCCCAAAAAAAAACACACAACAACAACAACAAACAAACAAACAACAAAGTCTGAAAAAAGGGAAATTACGATTCGTGTGAACATTTGTGAGGCAGCGTGGTGGAATCAGGCTCTCGTCAATTTTTGGGCATATTGAGTTATTAGTATCATCTTAAAGCTTGCTCATTTGTCTTGCTTTCCATGACAAAATTACCCATCCATCTTCAATAGAAGTGGAGATATTTTGGGTTGAAGGAGGTGGGGGTAACCTGATTTAAGAGGCAAAATTTGCGAGAAAGTGTCCGCTAAAGCTTGGTTAATTCCAAAGCTGGAGAGTCCATAGAAACTGTAAATTTATATTTTTGTACCTTTAATCAACGTTTTCAGTGAAATCCTCGAGGGAATGTGTTTGTAAAAAACAGAAATTTGATAAAAATTGCTAAGCAGGGAAAAAACTGCTGTTTTCTTCGATTTCATTATTTTGACGAGAGCCTGATTCCACCAGGCTGCCTCACATTTTTTTCTTCAGATTACAGTTTCACAGAGTTTTGCTGATAGAACCTTGTAATTATGAAGTAGCGATGGGTTGGTTTTTGATAGGTAGAGTTCAGGAATCTCGACTCCAACATCACTTAGACTATAACTGAGCAAACGAGTGTGTTGTTAGTTTATAGTGCGGTCAAAAATTCGTGGCGCAACTTATCCTCAAATATCTCTCAAACGGGTGAACCACCGTCACTCATACTTTGCACAGCAGTTTGTATCAATTTGTCTTAACTTAATCATATTTTCCCACAACAATTGAGGCTAGATTAAAAAACGTTTCTTCTTTAATTTATGTAAAATACTACAAATCTCCGCCACGCGTAAAATGGGATTGTTAACAGCACTTCCCGCTTCTTGTACACATCTATTTGTATACGCATATGGCCTACGTCACAGCTCACCAATGACACTTTTTAGTGGCAAAACGTGTCACAAGAAATTTATTTTATAGTGAACACAATATTTATTGCACTGAAGGTTCTCAAAACATGCGTTCAATAAGCGTAAAGTCGCCATTAGAAAAAAATGACAGACTTGCTTTTAAAGGCGATATTGCTCGAGCTGTAAACTTTTTAAAAGCTGTAAAAAAAAATAGACTTGGATTTTTTTATTAGTATTCATTAAGGAATTTTCTAGAATACAGTGTAGAGGTGTTTGAAAAAAAATATTCATCAGTTAAGACAAATTGATATAAACCATTGTGCAAACGTTGGAGAATCTATGTTCAATAGTTATGGAGATATTTGACAACACGTTGAGACATGTATTTTTGACCACACAATAGTTCCCCTTAACAATGCTTCAAAGGTCAAACTAACCAGTCTCCCACATACATTCAAGAACTCATTGTACCATACACACCATCACGTGAACTAAGATCCAGTGGCTCTAGACTAATTTCAACACCTCGTGTGTCGCTGAAGAAATATGGTGAGAGAGCTTTTTCTTTTTCTGGGCCAACAGTTTGGAACAGTCTCTTTCATGAATTTGAGAAGACAAAATAAAACTTGATACCTTCAAAAGAGGACTCAAAACACATCTATTTAAGAAATATTTTAATTAATGGACAGTGCCTTTGCCTTTTGTTGTATGAGCATTTTTTCTTGTCTGAAAGTGTCAAAAAGTGCGCACATGATGAATTTGTATGGTGTTAGTTTGAATGCGTTTTTAATCTCTTATGTACGCCTTAGGGCCCATGTTGTGGGGAAAGGCGG
>NW_004798282.1:195472-198218 GCF_000002075.1 Aplysia californica | reverse complement strand
CTCCTGCCCCGCCCCCACCCTGGTCCCGTAATTATCCTTCCATTCCTTCTCCTGTCCTGGTCCCCCACTCCTCCTCCACTCCCCACTCCCCGCGTCGGTGGCCCAGTGGTTAGGCTCTCAGACTCGTAACCGTAAGGTCGTGTGTTCGAATCCCGTCAGGGACCCGACATAATGTACTTGGGAAAGGCACTTTACACGAAATTTCCTCACTTTACTGAGGTGGGAATGGGTACCCAGCTATAGACTGCGAAAGATCTTGGCATTTTGCTAGAGATTAAGCGCTGAATCAGCTAGCTGCTTGCACTGTAGGCTCCCCAGAAAGCTGAGAAGCTTGAAATAATGTTTTCAAATGCGTCGTTAAAAAATATAATATTGTGTGATTTTATTTTGATTTAATGAATAGTAAAAAAAAAAAAAAAAACACATTCTGGGCCGAAACGTGATATTTCGTTGTTACGAAAAGAAATGAAACAAACGATGACTACAGTGCAGACTGGAAAAACAAACAATGGAAGAACAGACGGAATCAATATTGTGAGAAATTTCTCACAGAGGCCGGCCGAGCCAGCCCTGGAGTGGAGACCATGAGTCCCCTTATCGGACTCATCGGCTGTTCTGGGCGAGATAAGCCGGACTGCAACAATCATCTCTACGTTGCTCAGGGGGGGCTGTCGTGGCCTAGATGTTAAGGTGTTCGCCTCTCCTTCAAAGGTCCCGGGTTCGAATCCGGTTAGCGACGGGAAAAAAATCTTCTCTAAAATTGTCTCCTTTCACCTCCTTTCCTGCTCTCCAACAATGTTCTGTGTTCTGCTTTAGTATTCACTTTCTGCCCCCATCCCCTCACCTCCTTTTCCCCCTCCTCTGGGATCATGACTCCTTCTGCAGCCTTTCTACTGCTACTCCTTGGCTCCTTCTCAGTGCTGTCTTTCAGCCACACCCCTCTGATCTTCAGGTAGAAAACATCTACACCTAACCTTTTCGGACAAGGGCGAAAAATCTCGGAGATCTCGTGTGCAAGTTGCGCACGTTTAAGATCCTTTTGTGGTCTAAAATCAATAAGAGTAAGCTTCGGCCGCCACTCGGGCAAAATTCAAAATATCCACTCCAACCGAAAATGTTTAATTAATGTGTCCCGCGCGCTCATATGACCTTTTGCAGTTGCGAGCGCCGTAAAATACTTACCATTAGTGTTGCGCAACACTCGGGCGTTCCTTTCTCTGTTACTAACTCACAGGGCGAGACAAAGGACATATTTTTTTTTATTGAGCATGCTGGACTAGGACATGCAGAGCAGAAGTCTGGAAACCTGCAGCTGCTCAACCGAGGGCTAATCTGGCGCGATAGAGACGCAACGCTTCACAAGACAAGGCTAGGACTATTTTTGATAAAGAGAAACCCCGCCAGCCACCCCCCCCTTTTCCCCCCAAACCGGAAAAAAACCCCAATCAACTGTAAGTGAATGCTGAAGCCGATAGGAATAATTGTCATGAACACACGGCCTACTCTCAGCTCAAGTGACGTTTAATTTTATTATATTTTTTTAAGACTCAACAACAGGCCCTGATCTGGTACCGAATTTCTCCGCCGCCATGTTTGTTTACCGTAAGCTCCTGCCGTCGTCATGGTGACAGAACCGGGGACTACATTCCTCCCCGCGCGCTTGCAGTGGAGGGAGCAGCAGCTGATCGTCATCGCCGAAGAACGGGGGTCACGTGAGAGGGACCAGCCAATCACAGGCCGGGGGTTCTCGGATATCTTTCAATGACGACATCTCTATGGCGACGTTGATATCTAGAAATAGTGCTGGGCGGGCAAAGTTCCTGATTGTTGAAAGCTAGGAATCGTAGGAATCGACTCCGAACCCAATTATTATTACGGTACTTACTTTCTAATGATGTGATTTCTTCCGTGGGTTACCTGGTTGGCTCCGAACTTCTTCGGGGTTTAGGATAAATTTGATTTCGGAACACTACGAAGCATCAACTTTTATTTTTCGAAAAGAAAATTATAAAGGAAAAGAAGAAGATTTTAATTATTAAAGTAACTGGTAGTGGTAGCCGTTGGTTTACGTAAAGAGGAGTCGGAACTTTTAAAAACTAATTGTGGATGGAAATCGGTTCCGGAATCGATCCTTCGCCCAGCTCTATCTAGAAAGCTCTGTGGTAGCGGTGGCGGCAGCGGGTACTGTGGCGTCTTGGTGCAGGTTTTTGGAGACGGAAGCGGAGTAGCCTTCTATCTCTTGTTTGTGCTGCTGCTGGTGGTAGTGGTGGCTGCTGCTGTTCTTTTCGCGGACTGCTTTTACTGCTTACTGATTCCAGAATTCTTGAAGATCGTAGGGGCCCTCTGTGTGTGATAGTGATAGAGAGCCTCATCATCTGATACTTACTTTACTTTTGATACAAACACACTAAAAAAATCTCCTCACTGTTGTCCAGAGAGCGCGATGATGATCGACTTCAAGCTTCCACTTGCTGCTGTTTTGGCCCTGTCAGGTAAGGTTTTCATCTTTAAATCTGACCCCCCCCCCCCCAAAAAAAAAATCAAACCTTGAACGACACTGCAAGGAAAAGTTACGTCACACAAGGCGAACAGACATAGTTATTTGGTCTCACGGCAGCTGAAGTAAACAGGTGCTTCATTTCCATGTTTTTTCTGCTAAGTTTAGGTGTCTGTTTGTCTTAAAATGAACGGTACCCCTCTTGTTCGGTCAGAATCCTCTTTTTTTCTAACTCAAAGATATCGAATA
>NW_004798282.1:193218-194997 GCF_000002075.1 Aplysia californica | reverse complement strand
CCTCCCTTTTATTCGATACCTCAGAGTACACGATATCTGTTAAAAATGAAATTAATGGATGAAAAAAAAAAAAAAATGTGAGGCAGCGTGGTGGAATCAGGCTCTCGTCAAAATAATTAAAGTAAACTAACTTGCATTTTTCTGCATGTTTGTGGATTTTTATCAAATTTTAGATTTTTGGCTCTACACCTTTCATGCCCATTAAAGAACTCATTTCTGTGTGGGTTTTTCTGAAAAACGTTGGTTAAAGGCACAAAAAATGTAAATTTTTAGTTACCACGGACTCTTAAGCTGGGGAAATAACTAATCTTTGGCGGCCATTTTCTCACTAATTTTACCTCTGAAAACAGGCGACCCCCACCTCCTTCATTTACAAATATCTCGACTTGTATTCAAGATAAATGGATATTTTTTCAACCAAATAAGGACAAGTAAACAAGCTTTCAGGTGATACCAATAACTCCACATGCCCAAAAATTGACGAGAGCCTGATTTCACCACGCTGCCTCACATATGCTTAACATGATAACCAGACGTATCACAACGCGATGGGATCAGGAGCTTGTCAATTTTTGGACGTTTTAAAATTTGGATGTATTGACATAATCTCAAAGACTTTTGGTGAAACAAATAATATTCATCTACCTTGAATAGAAGTTAAGATAATTTGCGAATGAAGGAGGAGAGTGTCATCTGGTGCCAGCGGTGAAATTAGCGAGAAAATGGCCTCCAAAGTCTGGTGACTTCCAAAGTTTGAGGTTAAGGTGTTGGCATCTTATTCAAAGGTCCCGGGTTTGAATCTGGGTAGCAACCGAGCAATTTTCTTCTCTACATTTGTCCCCTTTCACCTACTTTCCTGTTTTCTAGCAATGTTCTGTCGTCCTCTTTCGTCTCCTCTTTCTGCCCCCACCCCCTCACCTCCTTTGCCCCCCTCCTCTGGGCTCCTGACTATTTCTGCAGCGTTTCTACTGCTACTCCTTGGCTCCTTCTTACTGCTGTCTTTCAGCCACACCCCTGATCTTCTGGTAGGAAAGATCTACACCTAGCCTTCTCGAACAAGGGCGAAAAATCTCGGAGGGCCCTTGTGCAAGTTGCGCACGTTACAGATTCCTTGGTGGTCTAAAATCGATAAGAGTAGGCTTCGGCCGCCACGCAGGCAAAATTCAAAATTTCCTACCAATTGAAAAAGTTTAATGTGTCCCGCGTGCTCATATGACCTTATTATGCAGTGGCGGGCAAAGGAAAAGAATTACCACAACAACAAATAATAATAATTGAGTGTCCTGCCTTGGAAACTACAAATGTACGTCTTGTGTGTGTGTGTGTGTGTGTGTGTGTGTGTGTGTGTGTGTGTGTGTGTGTGTGTGTGTGTGTGTGTGTCTTTCATTAACAACGACAACGTGTTCCTGTAAAATCAACACAGAAAAGCGTTTTTAAATTGGCATAAAAGATGTTGAGCCTAAAGCAAACATTTCGAAAAAAAATTCCTAATTGGCGGAAGAATATCGGTTTCTTCGATTTCATTATTTTTCCGTGCTCCTGATTCCACCAGGATGCCCAAACACACGTGTGCACAGGGCTTTAGCGATGTGTCGCTTTCACACACATGTGTGTACATGTCTTTAGTGGTGTGCCGCATTCATACACATATTATGTGTATAAACGTCTTGAGCGGTGTGTCCCATTCACATGTGTGTGTGTGTGTGTGTGTGTGTTCGTGTGTGTATGTGTGTGTGTGTGTGTGTTTGTGTGTGTGTGTGTGTTTGTGTGTGTGTGTGT
>NW_004798282.1:191659-192986 GCF_000002075.1 Aplysia californica | reverse complement strand
TACACACCCACACACACACACACACACACACACACACACACACACACACACATACACATACACACAAACGCTCAGTGTATATCTACTATCTGTTTAGATTATATTGGGGAACCTTTCATAACTACAATCTGTCCAAGACAATCACCCTAACAAAAGACCCCTCCCACCCCCCTCCCCCTTTGTGTTCTTTCTATTTGAAAATGACACAACCCAATACGCCCACCTGTCTTTAGTTTGAGTAAGAGTTTTACGGCACTGGCAAGACAATAAGGTCATATAAGTGGCCGAAGATTAGAGGTGCTACAAGAGAGTAACAAACACAAAAAAAGAAGGAGGAGAGATAAGTAGGCCTACGATATGTTTGATTGGGAAGAAGAAGCAAACCACAGCGGAGCACCCGCCAAACACCCACCGTCCACCTGTCTCACATAACTACCTTTCTACTCCTCGATGCATGGCCGTCTGGGGGAGAATTTCGACTGTATTATTTTTACACATTTAAAATGTGAAGTTAAAATACTTGGAGAAATCGTGAGAGAGGAAGAAAGGAGCAGTCTAGACAGCGCAAGAAAGCACAAGGAGATGATAGTATTTCCACAACCCGTGTGTCTTCATATTAAGGTCTTTGCCGAGTCAGCCAATGGCATCCAACAAAAGGTGGTATCAGGCTCTCGTCAAAATAATCAAAGTAATCATTTTTTCCACAGGTTTGTGAATTTTTATCAAATTTTTGTTTTTTGGCCCAACACCTTTCATGCCCATTAAAGAACTCATTTCTGTGTGGATTTTTCATGAAAACGTTGATTAAAGGCACAAAAAAGGTACATTTTCAGTTACCGCGGGCTCTTACTCTAAGGAAATAACTAATCTTTGACGGCCATTTTCTCACTAATTTTACCTCTGAAAACAAGTGACCCCCACCTCCTTCTTTCGCAAATATCTCGACTTGTATTCAAGATAAAGAAATACTTTGCTCGTCCAAAAAAAGGCAAGTGAACAAGCTTTAAGATGATACCAATAACTCTACAAGCCCAAAAATTGACGAGAGCCTGATTCCACCACACTGTCTCACAATTGATCGTGTTCCAAAAAAAAAATTCTTTTCTTTTCGCTATTAAAAAAACCAACAGGACATAGCCTGTGCCGGCCTTGTACACGTGAAGATTTCGTAATCAGATTTTTCTCACTAGAATGTAGATCTAATCCCTTCGGTATAACAGAAACAATAATGAAAATAATAATAGTAATAAGCTTCAAGATTATGACAATTAGTAATAATAATGATAATAACATAATAATAATAATATTTATAATAATAATAATAATG
>NW_004798282.1:189691-190931 GCF_000002075.1 Aplysia californica | reverse complement strand
ATATATATACTGGCGAGCAAAAGAAAGTGGGCAGTTTTCAAATCGGTGCTGTATGAGAAGTCTCGCGAATTTTGACTTGGCGATTGGCATGCTGGGCTTGAGTCACTTCAGAAAGTCGGTCAGAACAACATTTATTTGTTTATTTTGTTGTTAAAAAACGTGTTTTCTCGTTTTTTCTTGAAAGTTTACAATACTTTTATTTTTATTCTTTTTTCGTTAAGAAACCTCAACGTGTGTAAGCGAAAAGGCCGTCAAAGATTTTGGGTTTGTACTTTTCAGTTTTGTTTTATACCATGCCTCGTCTCAGTGATGCGCAACGTCAGGAAGCTCTTGGCATGCTGAGAGTTAATGGGACGGTTTCTGCCGTCGTTTGAGCTTTCAATGTGACGAGAGATACTAACCAAAAGCTAAGGATACACTTCCAAGCAAGTGGTTCGGTTAGTGACACTCCAAGGTCTGGTTGTCCTCGTGTCTCTACTGCTGTTGAAGACAATCGGATCAGAGTTCCACACTAGCGGGATCGGTTTCAAGCAGCTTCTAAAACTGCCAGAGATTGGCCTGGGTATAGACCAATCAGCTGCTTCACTATTCGTCGACGCTTGAAAGCCCACGGAATCGTTGCCTGACACCCAGCTCGACGCACTCGTCTCCTCCAAAGACACTGTCATGCCAGACTCAACTGGGCACATCTGCACAGGATATGGCTAAACCGCCTGTAGAACAGAGTGATGTTTTCTGACAAGTCCAGATTTCTTTTGGATCGCCACGATGGAAGGCAGAAACTCTACAGGAGACGTCATGAACGTTATTTATCTCAGTGTGTCAGTGCTGTTGCTGACAAACGTTGCATTATGGTATGGGAATCCATAACCAGTACTGATAAATTCGATCTAGTCATTATCGACGGTAATCTGACTGCCCAGAGATACGTCAATGACGTTCTCTATCCACACCTTCTGCCGTTTCTGGCTCGCCACAGGAACAATCTCGTGTGCCAGAAGGACATAGCACCAGCACACCGTGCCTTTGTTACCCAGAGATTCTTACAACAAAAATGACGTACGTGTTTTGACACCGTTGCCAGTATTATCCCCAGATTTAAACGTGATTGAGAACCTCTGAGACACGATGGACAAGGAAATTCGCACCCTTCGGCCATCCCCAAAGACAATCCCACAACTGCAGCAATCATTAATTGATACTTGGAATAATATTCCCCAGCAAATTACCCAACGACATG